>NC_132788.1:84107791-84407791 GCF_048418805.1 Vulpes vulpes
CAGATGTTTACCATCCACCCACTTCACTCTTTCAGCATTAACTACCTCTCTCCAGGGCTGATTCTAAGCATAGTTGAAGACAAAAATAATCTGATAATATTCAGCTGATCCAGCTAGACATGAAGCTCTGATCCTTGGAGGTTCAGCTCAAAATTTTTATATGTCCAGGCATCTTCAAAACCCCCTCTCACCATCTTGTTTCCTCTATCTTAATTCCTCTTGAAAATGTGTTAACATTCACAGTTCCCTGTATCGTCACTATGGACATAAATGGTAAGAAAGGCATTCTTGCTGGTTTCCTTTTCAAGAAACCAGTAGTACAAAGGCAAGCACAGTCTCTCAAGATACAAGAGAATCATCTTGCACAGCATAGTAATAAATGACATCACTGTATAATCTTTAATGGGGTGGTGTTTTCCACATGCAGAGGACAAATTGATTCTTAAATCTTTGTTAGTTCTCTGTGTCTAACTGATAGGTAAACTTCTCTGGGGAAAGAATAGAATGAAACACTCTATCTTCCCCACTGATTTTTCAAGCCAGCAGAGTTCCCAAGCCCCATGTTTCCTGCCACTCACCAATTGAGAACTCTCATTCATTTTTCTAGATTCACTGTTTGTATAAATAATCTTTTCCTATGAAAATATGAAATGGATATTGGCAACATTCTTGATAACCTTAATAGAATAAAACCACAAGCCCTGCCTAAGATAAATTATCATAAATCTTATTTCTCAGGAACCTGGCAGAGAGTTCCAGGTAGGCAGGGAGGTGGTCAGATGAAAACAACAACAAAAAAATTCTTCTGACCTAGAATTTGTGGCATAGTGGAGAGAGCTGCCATGGCATGTCTGATCTCATTAACGTTCAAGGTTCCCCACGCAGGGATGGATAAATGACAATGTATCACTCACTCCTGCCCTCTAAAGCCTTTCCATTAGAAAGGCTGCAATTTAATCTCACATGTCACAAATCAAACCCAACCTGAAAACTACCTTTCCCAAAAAGGTGAACACATCCCATGCCTCATAGAAGGAACTAGAGTGCCTCTCAGAGGTAGCACTGTGTCCCCAAAAGCACCTATTCAAATTGCCTCCAACTGGAAGCGCCCACTGTATACCTGTGTCCAGACATGGTTGTTATATTACCTTCGCTTTTCACAAATTGTGTTAATTTGGGGCAAGTAGAAATTCTTCTTGACTCAGTTACTTCTCTCCTTAACTGAGGATAGTACTCTTAAGGTTGTGAGCATTAAAGGAAAATTGTTTTGTTTTGTTTTTTGTTTGTAAGAATGTTCAACCAAGTAACTAAGCACTTGATGAATAGTAGGTATGACTTATTATTGCTTATTGTTACTTCCATACACTGAGCTCAGGGCTTTATATTATTGACCTCATTTATTATCCCAGAATTAGATAGATATTACAAAACACCATTTTGTGGAGGAGGATACTAAGTTTTTGAGAGCTTAAGTAATGTTTTTATGTCATATAGCTAGGAAATTGGTACATTCTGAAGCTAACATGATCCTTCTATAACGCTAATGCTATTTGTGTATTGAAAATCAAGTTTCTTATGGATTGTAATTGAGAATACTACTAAGAAGAATGATACACACCTGTACTTATGAGTGAGGTGAGGCTGTAATTTTTCTCTTGCAATGTTTTTGTCTGGTCTTGTGCAGCACTGTGGTCTGCAATAGGTAATAGGGTTATACTGACCTTACAGAATCAATGGGGAATAAATTCTTTCTTCCTATCATCTGGAGAAGTTTGCATAGAATTGGAACGACTCTTCCTTTAAAGTTTGGAAAAAACTTGCCTGTACAGCCATCTGACGTGGTGTTTCATTTGCAAAAAGATTTTTAATTACCATTTCCAATTCTTGGATAGTTATAAAATTACATTAAGGTTTTTATTATTTATTTCCTGTGCCCATTTTGGTAACTCATATATTTCTGGATACTTGACCATCTCATCTAAGCTTTTTAAAGATATGCTTATTGACATATAATTATCAATAATTGTTAATTTGTTAGCTCATTTGAGCTGTATTTATGTCCACCTTTTTCGTTTAAAACACTAAAACTGGGGTGCTTGAGTGACGCAGTTGGTTGAGCATCCAACTCTTGGTTTGGGCATGGATCATGATCTCAGGATCTTGAGGTCGCTCCCTCTCTCTCAAATAAAAAAAAATAAATATTTAAAAATAATAATAAAAAACATTAAAACTTTTTCGTTATTTTCTTTTGATCAGTTGTGCTAAAGGTTTACCTGTTTTAAATTTTATCAAAGAACCAACTTTTGAATTTTTGGTCTTCTCTAGCAAATATTTGTTTTCTGTTTCATTAATTTCTGCTCTTACGTTATGTCTTCTTTCACTAAATGTGGGCTTTTTTGCCCACTTTTATGTACCTGGAATTGATATTTAGCTTGTTAATTTTGAGGGTATTTTCCAGCATAGCTACAGATGTTAAAATGTAGTATTTCATTCAGGTGTGGGTATCTTCTAATTTCTTAGTAATAAAAACAAAGCGGTGAAAAAAGCCCGCAAAAATTGTATAAAATTGAATAAGGGGATCCCTGGGTGGCGCAGCGGTTTGGCGCCTGCCTTTGGCCCAGGGCGCGATCCTGGAGACCCGGGATCGAATCCCACATCGGGCTCCCAGTGCATGGAGCCTGCTTCTCCCTCTGCCTATGTCTCTGCCTCTCTCTCTCTCTCTGTGACTATCATAAATAAATAAATAAAAATTTAAAAAAAAATTGAATAAGGATATTATCTTTTTTATAAATTTAAACATAGCTTCTTAAGCATTTTAGGAAAGATTCTAGATCAATATTACCAAGTGAATGTTTTTTATAACACCCCCCCCCCCCGCATCCATATGTTGAAGTACTAACCCTGGGATGGTATGGTATGATATGATAGTAATCAGAGGTGGGGCCTTTGGAAAATAATTAGGTTTAGATGTGGTCATAAGGGTGGTGCCCTCTTGATGGATTGGTGCTCTTGTAATAAGAGGAAGAGAGCAAAGAAAAAGAGTTTGTTTCCTATGCATGCACCTAAAGAAGGCCATGCGAACACACAGCATGAAGGCAGAAGTCTGTAAGCCAGGAAGAGGGCTCTAACCAGAACTCAACCATACTGGAATCCTGATCTTGGACTTCCAACCTCCAGATCTGAGGTAACATAAATGTCCATTGTTTAGGCTACCCAGTATATGGGAATTTGTTATGGCAGCCCAAGTCAGCTAAAAATGTGCTGGAATCATATGAAAACAAGGCAAAGGAAGAAGGAACCTAAGATCCCAGATGATAATGACCTTGGGTAGAGGAGACAAAGAGAAGATAAAATGAGGGGGGTCCAGATGGATAGATGGCAGCCATGGTTAGGGCTTTATATGAGGCATTCATAAGTGCTTATTCCATTCTTAAAAATAGCTTACTAAATAAAATCAGAAAAATTTTCACAATTAACATTGAACACTGTGCCAGTCCCCATGTGAAAACTTATTGATTCCTCACAAATACTCCTATAGGTGAAGATTTTATTTATTGTTTCAATTAATAATGGATCCAAGTACGGAGCTCAGCCAGTATTTGATCAACCTGCTTCAGGACCTGTGACTAGGATCAGTGGATATGAGCTGTAGAAGGGGAAATCGAAGTATTTGAATAACCGTGTCTACAGTTAGATGAGGGAGAAAGTTCCCTGTCAGTGTAGGGATTCCAGCAGAGACCATTTGCCCCTTCCAGAGAAGTGCCATGAATAAGAGTCAAGCTGCAGGAGCTTCGTAGTCTCCTGGTATTAAAAATACTAAAGGCTTTGGAGCAGTCTGGCCACTCCTAGGCTCACTTAATATAAAAGTTATTTAGGGAGGGGGCCTGTTATGGCAATAATATGGGCTCTAGAGTTTCCTGGACCTGAGTTCAAATCCCAGATTTGCTATTTACTACCTTTGTGGCCTGTGATAAATGATGTTCTGTCTCCAGGCCTCAATTTCTTCATCTGCTAAAATCACAAGATGGGGTACATGGTGGCTCATCTGCTAAAATCACAAGATGGGGTACATGGGGGTATATAGGTTAAGCCTCTAAGTCTTGATTTCAGCTTAGGTCATGACCTCAGGGTTGTGAGATCAAGCCCTGCCTCAGGCTCTGCACTGGGCATGAAGCCTACTTAAGATTCTCTCTCTCTTTCTCCCTCTGCTCCTCCCTCCCTATCTCTTGCTCGCTGGCACTTCACATTCTCTCTCTCAAAAATAAATAAATAAATTAATTAATTAATTAATTAAAATAAAACAAGATAAAATTTTTAAAAAATTAAAAGTCCTAAGAGTCTTGTGAGGATTATGGCTAATGCCCTGCCCTGTGCTTGGAGTCTTCAAAAGGGCTCTGTAGTATGGAAGATAAGGAAACCAGATTTGCTGAATATATACTAGCACCTGGATTCCCTAACATAATGAGCTGATACTTCCATAAGGCAGAGTATGATCTCATTGATAAGTGGGATGCCAAGTGGAAATTCACATGGGAAACCTGACCTCTTTGCCTTCCTCTCTGTTCTTTAGTACATGTGATATGAGCTCAGCGGAGGACTTTGCTTTACTGAGGTTCAATTATTTATCAGGCGTATTTGTGCTCAGTGACACATGTGGCAGATATAAATCCATGAGTTCTTCCCCTTGGAATGCTTCTGGGCAAGTTATACAGTGGGGACCCTTTAAAGCATCAATGTTGAAGAGCAGAAATTGATTTCATTCACAGCCTTTTCTTCCACACATCTGGGGCTTCCCGGGATTTCCTTGCAGTGCAGGGCTAATGACTTTTGATACCAATCGATGCAAAGCTAATTAATTTACTTTGCAATTTACATGTACTCTACCCCGTATTTCAAATGATTTGTTGGTGGTGAGTTCTTAATTTTTCTTTTCTTTTCTCTTCTTTTCTTTTTTCTTTTCTTCCTCTCATAAATCTGGTCTTTGTTTTTTCTTTACTCAGGGATTAATTAGCTTCTGATGACTTTATCTCTTATTTGGATTTTTATGGTGGCAAGAGTGTGGAATTGCAGGGAAGGAACACAGGGATGCAGGGATTCCATGGATACCATGCTTTTCAACTATTGAGTCTTTGTAACAGTTAAGAATGATGTAGTCTAAATAAGTGTAATTTCACTTGGATACTTTACGGAAATTAGGTAGCTGATTTAAACTGTCTTTGGAAATTTCCAAAATAGCATAAGTGAAAAGTGACTGCCCTCTCTCCCTCTCTCTCATTCTCCTCATACACCCACATAATAGGATAACAAGAAAAATATATTCATGGAAATTATTCTCAATCACAAAACTATAAATTCTTTTTCTCCAGTTTGAAACACCATGCCTTCATGATGAGATATTAAAGATTTAGTTAATTTAGATACATCTTCGAATTTGTTATTTAGAAGTATTTAAAAGATATTTGGTGGGTCAAAGATTAACCTTTGTTATATAATGGTTCAAATTAAGTATATCCTATTGCACTGATAAAAATCATGGGCTATGGAATTCACTAAACTTGGATTTGAATCTTTCCTCTGAGGCTTTTAGTGACTAGTTTGAGATATCTTTGAGTCTCAAGTTCCTCAACTGTAAAATGAGGATCGTAATATCCTATGAGGCTACTTCAAAAATGAGTGTCATGCGAGGGGTGGAGCATATTTCTTGTTACGAAGTAAGTGTGCTATAGTGTTGTTGTTGGTGGTGTTTTCTATTTGGAAATTCTTTCCCTTGTTCCACTCTCTACTCCAA
Source organism: Vulpes vulpes (assembly GCF_048418805.1). Taxonomy (NCBI): domain Eukaryota; kingdom Metazoa; phylum Chordata; class Mammalia; order Carnivora; family Canidae; genus Vulpes; species Vulpes vulpes. The sequence continues at coordinate 84,113,580 of NC_132788.1, forward strand.
GAACAAAGCACCATTCAAGCATTTTTTAAAATGACAACGCTTATGTGGAAGACCTCCTCCTAGTTTGCTTAAGGAGAGGGAATGTGGCTGGTTGGACAACCATACCTTAGAGAACAGGACTCCACTATACAATAAATCATTCATACACGATTCGCAGAAGCTACTCGGTATAACAGTTTTTTAATTAAAATACTTAGGAAGAACTAATATCCCCTACTGGGCAGATCGTATCTCTGTCTGAGCTAAAACTCACACAGTGTGTATTAAAACAAGATTAAGGTGTAAATTAGAATCAGTTCTACAGGTATGTGTGACTACTCTTTGTCACTTAATTGGAATCTTCCTACTGGTTTGTTTAAAAAAGAACTCCAAAGTAATATCTGATTTGCATGTTGTCAGAAGCTTGTAAGAGCTTTAAACTTGCAGTTTAAAAATAATACCTCCATGTAGAAATGAGCATGACAATGAATGTAGCATCATTGGGGTCAAGGCAAATTCTTGTGGTAATGGCACCTATTAAGGGTGACACTTTGAGTAGTTTTGGGCAAGACACTATTGTCCATTGGGAACACAAATGCATTTGACATACCTGACTTGGCATATTTGCACCTCTACAGTATAGAAGTGACTGAGAATAAAGTTAAGCATTGCATAAGTTGGTGTGTACCAAGCGATAATTGGATGGACTTGGAATCATCTGGAACTGGGTTTGAACCCCAGGTCTACTACTCATTAGCTGTTTAATTTCAGACAAGTGACCTAGCTTCTCATACTCAGCTTTCTTCTTTGTAAAATGGAACGAAAAATACATCACTTGCATACAGGTTGTAGGGTCAGGTACAAAAATATATGTAAAATACTTTTCATATGAACTGAGATGTAGGAAATGCTCTGTAAGTTGCTGCCTTTAATCTTCATTGTTCATATTAAATATTTCATTTTAACTGACATTTAACCAGCAGCTAATGAGCTATGAAAGTTTTGGTTAACTAATAATTAATGAGCTATAATAGTTTTTGAGCTGTCAGAATTATCACCACTTCCACCCCTGCCACATTCATAGACTTACGATTCCACACAAGGGAACACACATCAGCTGATGGTCTGGACTCAGCCAGGTTGAAATTGCCCAAGGGCTCAAGAAAGGCCATCTGGCCCTAGAGCACAGTATTATAACTTCACCTCCATCTAGGATGGAGAAGACCCTGCTACCTTAGTTGATTTTGTTTTTGCCGACCCCTTGTGAACAAATGAGATTGGAAGACAAGTAGATGTAGTAAACACTTTTGACAATCTTGCAAATCTTTCTCACCAAGAGGAGCCCTAGTGGAGGGGTTAGACTGAAGTAGAACATAAAAACAGGCCCTAAGATACCAGGATGGCCACCTCTAGTTCCCCTTGCACGACACCCCTCCTGTTGTCTTACCATCACATTTATGAATGCAGAGAGGCTCTTGCTTATAGCAGGTCCCACTTCCAAGGTGCCTTTTCTCAGATGTGTGTGAGTCTCCTTCTGTCATTGCCCAGAGTGTCTGGGTGTTGAGTGGTAAGTGTGGGAGCTAGCAGAGAGGTGACTCATTTTTAATTGATTATTTTAAATGCAATTTCTTGGTGGTGGCCATACTGTCTGTCCCTAACCTCTCTGGTTAGAGAGCCTGAGCTTATATCGGCTCATTAACTCAGATAGCTTGGCCTTTAGCTTCTCTTCCATGTGTGATGTACCAGACTTCACTTCTGCTGTGTAATTTAAGAGGAGAGACATACCACAGTTTTTATTGGAGGGCTTAGGTCTGTCAGGGTTGCTCTGAGTCTGAGTCTCATTTTAATTAGACAATGCCAAGAGGGAAAAAAAAATATCATACAGGATGCCATTACCTCAAAGTAAGTCACCCAAAGCCATTGGCCCAACATAGGGCTTAAGAAGTTGCAAATTATAAATTAAGGTAGACATTGACAAAGAAGTTGAGTTGTCAAATCACAATTTGCTAGGGAATTTTGCAAATTACAATATTTTTCCACTGATAATGAAAAGTGACAGTTTCCTTCTGCTTAGATGCTAAATCCAGCATCTTTACTCTTGCAATTTACATGGAAATAATGAATGTTTTTTGTTAGAGCCTCTCCCTTCCAGGGAATAGAGCTTCACCTTTCTAATATTATTGAAATAGCTGTCAGCATGCAGAAAATTTCATGTTTGCATTTGGTCCTAACAGATAATTTCAAAAAAAGAAAAGTTGAAAAAGCATACTTAATTAAAATTGTATGAGGAGAAAAAAAGCATGGCTTATCTTTAAGGTTGTGCATACATAGAGTTGTATGTGTGTAATTTATTTTAACAAATTAAAGTCAAAGGTAGCTTAGTATATATTTTTATAATATTGCTGAACTCTCTCCAAAATCGATGTAGGCTTTTTCCTTCACTGCAGAAATAATGCATATTCTTTGAACTACTCAGGGTAATCCATTTGTATTTCTGAAAACAATGCTAATCTTTCTTGTAGAAAACTTTGGATTTTTAGATATTTTTTCTCTGGATTGGAAACCAACTAGCTCCTTTCTAGTAAATATGCCTCTCTCATTTCACGCTTTCCACACGCCTTTAGGTGCTTGCTGTTGGAAAACTTAAGGAACGGCTTTCCAGCAGCCTACTCCCTCACATCCCTGCATATATTTCTGAGTTGGAGGCTTCAGGTAGTTTGCAGGTCACCCCTCAGATTGGAGTTTCAGTATCGTGCCTCAGTTAGATGGTAGCTTGGACACAGCACACATTGCATGCACCATGGCTTCATCTTTTCCACATGCATTTTACAATGGTAGGATCTTATTTCTTAACAAAGAATAGCAATGTGAATCTAACCTTCATATATGAGAGCACTGTCCTACATAGAATTTGCATGATAACAGAATTTACTCCATTTTAGATCAGGTGATATTTGAGTGAAGGACAGATGGAGCTAAATACTCAGGGTGAAGGATGAAAAACAGGAGCTCTGAAATGCTATCTTTGTTCCCAACTATTTTGTTATTACTGGGAATATGAGGAATTATCTTTGAACTACAACTTTTTCTGATAGAGCTTTTCAGTAGTATGTGTGAGGCAACTCATCGCAGAGGCCCTGTAGGCAGTCAGCATGGGAGCAGATTGTATCACATCATTATTGCATAATAACAAAGCCAGGCACCTGAGCATAAGCTCATCTTTCTATTTCATGACCTAATTTCCCTAATATACTCTTAAACATGAGTACTTCAGGGAGAGAAAGTTATTGAGTGTTAACACAATTAATTTATTATTTAATTTTTACTTTTTTAAAATAATATCCCAGAACTCCAAGATTATTTTAGAAAATCCAAACACTATTGAGAGTACTCAAAGATCCAGAAACCTGTTGAGGTAGGCTGTATTGTCATTTTATCTCTTTGGTGTCCCCTCTCTATAAATACTGATATATTAAAATATAATTGGTAAATTTCCCAACTCTGTAGATGCCTCTGACTATAAAACCTATAGATCTCTGTGCAAAACTGGGCATCCGTATGAGCAACCTTGACTGCTTCCTCTTTATTAAAGGCATCTTGGGGCTTTTGAAATAGTTGTGCATGTGTGCATATGTGTGTGTGGTAGGCTGAGCTGTGGGAAGCAGGGCCAAAATGGAGTTTGGGGTGCAGGATTTTAAAAGGCATCAGTATCTGTGGAAGAAAGTGGTGGAAGCAGGACTGGACACCAGGAAGATTGGACAGTAAGGCGGGGCTTGTAAAGTATTTCCCAAGCCAAAGTGGGCTCTGGCATAAATACTGTCTGTTGAGGCTGTCCTCCAATGAGCTGAAATGGCAGTGCCGCTACATGCCTACTTTATTTTTGGAGATTCTGGGTACCCAGGAACGGTGTGACATCTAGGGAAGCAACTCTCTGTTGCTGGAGCCCATTTGAAGTAACCGGTGGCTGGACACTGTTTGCTGGCCATCTGCCTCACAGTTGGGCAGTAAGCCCTTCATTAGAGAGGAATTTGAGGGAATTACATATCTGCATCTACCATAATATATGTGTGTCTTTGTGACCCCAGCTCACCCCCACACAGGCCTAGTCTAGCATGTAGCTATAATCTTTCTGAACAACAGTCAACTCAGGCAAGGTTATCTGACCTTTTTTTATTCATACTATAGTCAACCATCAAGAGGGCCAAGGACTCTGCCAAGAATGGAGTGAATCAATCTGACCTTCAGAGGAAAACCCAAATGCAGAGGTGAATAAATTAGGCCAGTGAGGGCGCCTAGGTGGCTCAGTCCATTACACGTCTGCCTCCAGCAGATCATGATCCCGGGGTTCTGGGATAGAGCCCCACATCAGGCTCCCTGCTCAGTGGGGAGTCTGCTTCTCCCTCTCTCTCCGCCCCTCCCCCTACTCATTCTCTCTCAAATAAATAAATGAAACCTTTAAAAAAATAGATTAGGCCAGTGAGAGCTCTGCAATATGTAGTCACAAAGTGAGGGCACTGTCGGGTTGTGGGTATTTTGATACAACGGGAATGTGAAAGAGGAACCAAATGTTGATTGAGCTTTTATTTTATGTGGTGAGTGATTGTTAACCCTTAAATCTTGCAGCAACTCTGTGAAGTCAAAGTTGCTACTGTTCCCAGTTTACATATGAGAAAACAGGCTCTGTGAAATTTTTCAAGGTCCCAGAGCTAACAAGTGGTAAGGTAGGGTTATAAACCCAAGTGGTCTAGCCTCACAACAGTATGAACCATTCCCTGAGGGCTTGATCATTTTTATGAACGGATGCTTGGGGGACATTCCCGTGCAGAAGACAGCAGAAGAAACATCTGTGCATCTTAGGCCCTTAGGATCAAGCAGCGTCAGACATGCTCCCTGCCCTCAAGAAACTCATAAGGCAAGATTTCTACGTATAAAATTATCAGTAGACAGCATGAGAGTTCCCACATACATGCTAAAGAAAAAGCAATTAATTTCAGAGGGAGGAGAAATCTCACACAGCTGAGAGCATTGGTGACAGCTAGGCCTTTATAGGCTAAAAAATGATTTTTTTCACTCACTCAGGAGATGCAGACTGTCCAGGAAAGCAGATAGTTGCCAACATTTAAAAATTAGGAGATTTCATGAATCCTGGTTTCCCGTTTTTAAAAATTGGAAAGCTCTAGCCACCTACAGTGCACATTTCTCTGAGGAGGCAAGTGCTGGAGGTGGGAACATCTGCCCCTCCTAAAGGAAACCTTCCAGCAGCTAAGTGTGTCAGTTCAGTAGGGACACAGACCTGAGACCTGATCTTCTAATGACAAGATTGCACTTGGGCTCTCCCAATGGGAAGCAGAGAGCTGCAAGATGGAAGGGGGAAGGGTGCCTTTTCTTCAGGATAGAATTTAAACTGGAAGTCAGGTTTTCACCTTGGCCTTCCTTTTTAATTACCTGGAGCCAAAAGGGCACACAGTCTGCCGAGTGACAGCTCTGGCATCTTCTGACCCTTCCTGTGGCCTTTCTGTAGTCCCCACTCACCACAGCCTGTGTACCAAGAAGGCCTTTAACTAAAAGTGAGAGGTGAGATCCGGTGGTGAAACATGAGGCTGAAAAAGTCAGTAAAAGAAATCCTCTTTAAGAGTGAGGTTTAATGTCGACTTCTCCCCTGAGGGGCCTTGTCACTTCAAGCCTTTAATACCAGGCCTGACAAATATTTAGAAAATGTTCAGGCCGGAACCATTTTGCACAAGGAGAGGACAAGATGTCCTGATAGATTTTTTTTTTTCTCCTTCATCTTTAATATCTATGATTCTCTGAATCCTTCTAAGGAAACATAGATCTCAGAGGCTATTCTTCGGCTGGTGTTTGGTGCTAGGAGAGAGAGAGAGAGATAATGGAGCTGGGGCTGAAGTAGATCTTCCCAGAAGACTGGGTGGGAGATAAAGAGGCTGTGCCACCTGCTCAGGCAAGTGGAAAGGAGCCTCTTGGTGGGCTTAACCTTGTAAACAGGTGCTTTCTGGAGATGCTGGTGGGAGCAAGCAGTGCTTCTTCACTGACAAGTGTTTAAGTACTTATAGAGGGAACTGAATGCTCCGGAGTGGTTCAGCCTGTGCTCCAGAGATGCATGCGGAATACCTGGGGAGCCTGGCAGTGATGTCACAGCAGTCATGGGGTGTGTGTGCTGCTAAACACACATAGGGTAGTGGCTTTCTTCTTTCGTTTTTGGAATTTCCACATGCTCATGCTTTTGTGGCTTCTTGTTTGTTTTTATTTTAATAATTAAACCTTACTCTGATTCCAAATATATAAGGTAAATTGACCAAGGTAATGTAGCTCTGGATGATGCATGGAGGCCGGAGCTGAAGGTCTGATACCTGACCCTCCTTTGCTTCACTACTCTTGCCTTCTAAGGAACTGTCACCAAATCAGGGGCTCCTCAAAAGGCAGACAGGACAACTCTGGGAAAGAATTGGAACATGTGCAGAGTGTTTTTATTTAAATCTCCTAATAACACTGTGGAGAGAACAGAATTCATGTCCATTTGACAAAGTAAGGAAACCAAGATGTGGAAAGGCTGCCTGGTTCACTCAGACCTCTTTGGGTGTGCATGTACTGAAGCTGGGAAGTGAACCAGGCCTCTGCATCTAAACCCCAGCTCCCTGTCCTAGAGCATGCACCAGCGCCCCCCATACCAGAGCAGATTGGCATGACTGGGAAGGGCCTTGACAATGGCCATACAGGAGCTGAGCTGGGCCTTGGAATCTACTTGCAATTTGAGTCCATGCAGGGACTAGGAAGGATATTCCAGTGGGAAGAACCACAGGAGCAAAGGCTGGAGGTGAAAGGCATGAGACTTGAAAAGTAGGTGTGGGCTGGTTTGTGAGGGGCTTGCTACCCCAGGGAGCTTTGAGCTCTGCCAGTGAGGCAGTGAGGGTGGAGCCACTGTACCATCGTAATGGGGTGGGGCCAGGAAGACAGAGGGTTTGAAGCTGTCAGTCTGGCCATGCGGAGCAGCAGTTACATATGGAGGGGGGAGACTGAGGTCAGGGGGCCCAGCTCAGGGAAGCTGTAAAATCCCAGCATGGAGTGGGGAGGAGGTCTGCTGGTTAGGAGGGCTGGGGATACGGGGAGCCTTCCAAAGGCAGGGGCGGGACAGGATAAGGAAATGGCTTCAGATGTGGGTAAAGCTAGAGACAGAACAGCTTCCAGAATCCGAATCTGGGAGAATGGGTGGAGATGGCGGTGATGATGCCTGCAAACACTGACCCTGGGCTTACGTGGTGCCAGGCACCATCTGAGCTCTTCACATATGCCACCTGACTTAATCTGCCCCCAGTCCTCTGGAGCAGACACTGCGGTCAGTCCCATTCTACACTGGAGAAAATTGCGTACAGACAGGTTTGGACTTGCCCATCGTGTGTCATCACTAATGGGTAGTGGGGGCAGCGTTCAAACCCATGCAGTCTGGCCCCAAATCTGTCCCCTTGACCACTGTGCTAACCTAGCTCTCAGAGAAAATGAACTGGTGCCAGAAGCGACCTTTGGCAAGTTTTGATAGAGAAAACCAATTCTCTTAACTGCTGCATATTTTATAAGCCAGAATGGCACAAATGGTATTCCGTGGGATATCTCTAAAAGAGATCATGAAAATACATATTGGTTTGAGAGAAGGTGACTTAAAATTAATTAGGCTTCTATATGCCAGGACTCCCCAGGTGCTTTTTAGTGGGAGAACGTGCCCGGAGAATCGCCAGGGGCCTACACAACAGTGGTGTTTCCTCAGCACGTGTGAAAAGCATCACTTTTTCTTTCCCCACAGAAAATTAGCTTGTGTTTCTCCCGGCACAAGTGTTGTGCAGAATATAATTTAGGAAATGATAACATAGACATTTTGTGAGTTGAGGACCAGAAATAGCCCCGCAACAAGTGGAAACCGACCATGTGGAAGTCAGGGAAAATCTTAATTACGAGCAGGGCCAGTGCCGCTTCCGCAGGAGCCTCATCAGCCTTGGCATCCTGCTCAGCCCCCTCTGCCCAGTCCCTCCTGCATTTCTCTTGATAGGTGGCTTCCTGCTGAGTCCATGAGTAACACACGTGGCAGGCGTCTTTCTCCCCAGTGGGAAGCGGCTGCACCTGTTAACAGCCTGGGCCCAATTACTCTCACAAATTTGGACTCGAGCTGCCACACTGATACAGCCGTCCTCCAGCCTCTTCAGGCCATCATAATGTGATTTCCAGTGGCACTCCTAGAGAGGACGCGCTCCACGTGCTCCCGCAGAAGGGGGAGCTTAGGGCCAAGCTCTTCTGGTGTGGGCAGAGGTCAGCAGCCCCGAGGCAAGGAGACCAGGAACAGAACCCAAGTGGGTTTGCTGGGTATTTTTACATCTGACGTCTTGCCAGCCACCGCCCACCTACTGGCTCTCCCACTGAGTTAGCTGAGCCTGTTAACAAATGCACTAAGTGCCTTTGAAGGGACACAGCATGGCTCTCTTTGTTCATGAGACAGAAGGATGAGGAGGCCCAGCCTCACAGTATGGGGCTGTGCAAAGCAGCCCAGCCTGTGAAATTTCGAGAGAATTGCAAACCGTCTTGGGAGAAACTTTCTCCTCTCCTCTCAGGATTGAGTAGTACTTCCTGGTCTCTCAAATCTCCTTGACCTGTGAGCCTTATCCTTTGAATAAACACAGGGGAGGACTCTATCTAGGATGTGCCATCTTTGTTGACACTCTTGAATAATCTTGATTTAAGGTCCTATAGGAAGTGAGGGAGAATGGTAGGAATCTGGGTGCCCATCCAGACAGGATGTCCCAGGGCCAGTTATGAACCATTTCCTCTTTTTTTTTTTAAGATTTTACTTATTAATTTATTTATTTATTCATGAGAGACACACAGAGAAAGAGAGAGAGGTAGAGGCACAGGCAGAGGGAGAAACAGGCTCCATGCAGGGAGCCTGATGTGGGACTCGATCCTGGGTCTCCAGGATCACGCCCTGGGCCGAAGGCAGACGCTAAACCGCTGAGCCACCCGGGCTTCCCTGAACCATTTCCTCTTAGATGGTCTGTGCCCCCTGCCCTACTCACAACCTGCCCCTACTCCAGATGTTACCTCTTGGTAGGTCTGGACCTGATAGTTCATGTGTGGAGACTGGGGTAGAACTTCTGTGTAACCAGACTCCCTTATGACAGGTCTGGTTAACAACTACAAAAATGTCAGCAGTTCTGGGTTCAGCATAGAGCCCCTAGCTCTTTTGTCTTTGTAAGTGTATAGAAATGATCCACACAAGGACTCTCCTTATTATAAAGGTGAGTAAAGATAGGAGAGATTCATATTGGATGCAAAATAGCATTGAACAGAGTAGAAAGCTCCATCCACTGATGAACAACTGGAGTATTGTCATTGTCATTTTCTCCTGCACCTAAAGAGATTTTCACATCTTATTCTGACTTCCAAAACATGACCCAGATCTTCAAGGCCTACTCCATTTAAGAGGAAAAAGTACAAAATCCATGGTAATGACTGTTTTGGCCCAGGCTGATATAAGGCAAAGGGCCTTTGATCCACACGATCAATGAGGCCAAAGCAGATTGTAATGCTCAGGGAAAGGTTGTCTTTGCAAAAACAGTAGACTGGAGTGTTTACAGAACAAGGTCAGCCTATCTATATAAATTTGGGTTGATTAAATTCAGCCTTTAGAAGTGGGTATGCCACCAATACTGCAATGTATTAATTAATTTAAAAGTATTTGGGAACTCATTGGGAGAACGGGCTGATTACTGGATTCCTAATAATTTATTTGATCAAATTTTACATAGCTTAGTAGAGACATAGATCTTCTGTATCTATGGATTTATGCATAGGTATGTCTTTCTAGGTGTGCATATCTCTATCCATTGTTTAAAACATATTTTAAGTGACCTGTTGCTTCGTCCTCTGCAAACAGCCCCATGGCATGGGAATGAGTCGCTGTAAGGGCAGCTCCTGGCTCTGGCTGTGTTGGATACATGCAGGAGTGTGGGGTTGAGGCTGAGGGCACAGGCTCCAGATTCAGTCTGCCTGGCCCCTATTCCAGCATTGTTACTTCTTTGATTTGGCCAAGCTTCTTAATCTTTCTAAGTCTCAATGTCTTCATCCGTCAAAAAGCCATAATAATCTAAATAATCGCCCTAAGCATTCAATGAGATAATCCACATAAGGCACTTAGTAGATGCCAAGCACATGGTAAACACTTAGTAAGTGATTATTACTCTCGTCATCATCATCACGGCATCACCCTCATCAGGGATCATGAATATGGTTGATAATTATATCAGTAATGTATTACTGTTATGTCAGAGCAGTAATGCTTAATAACATGAAGGGTAAGAATTATTGAATGCCTTCTCTATGCCAGACATGCCTCTGAGCTCATCTTAAGAACATCTTCACAAGAACCCTACAAGACAGGTAGGATTGTAATCCCCCATTTAACAGATAAGGTTATTAGATGTTAATAGCTTGCCAGGGTCATGTAATTAGGAAGAGGTAGGGTAGGTCTTTCGGCCCAGGTAGACTGACTGCAGAACCCAAGGTCCTAGCATCACACTCCATGCTTCTGGAAGTAACACACAACTGCAGCTCACATCAGCACTTCTTTGGGACCAGAGTGACTGGATAGGTTATAAATGCCAGGATCCCCATTCTACTCCATCCTATGCAGTTGGGGGAAAGGAGGCACACTGTTCTGAGAGCACCAGCCTTGACCCCACATTGTGTATAAATCACCCAGTGAACAAATGACCCAATTATAAAGGGTGGCTGTTGTGCATGATTGAGGCCTCCTGTGGGGTTTAAGTGTAAGTCCCTTTGAGGGCCAGGGCTATTCCTTTGCAAAAAGCCCCACTTAGAGGTCTGGTGGGGTGGCTGTCTGTGCTGTGGTTGGCCTGTTCCACAGGTAATGAGGAAATTTATATTTGTAGAATCATAATGTTGCATTTAGGGTTTAGACTATGGGGGGAATGGGGGAGTTGGAATATTTTTCTTATAATGGTTAAATTTAGGCCTGTGTGCATGCTGCAAAATCCCAGAGATTTTCAACAACCTTTGATTGCTTTTTGAATTGCAATATAACATTTTTAGGAAACAGCTTTGACATGGCATATTTCAGAGCCCCTAAACAGGAAAGCAATTACACGTGGACTTAGCATTAAGGATACCTCTGAGTATCTGAACCTGATTCAATGGAAGGCATATATTTATTTCCAGCTTTCACCACAAATTAAAAATTGCCTAGAATTTCCTTCTCATTATAAGTAACCATCACTTACTTCTTGGTATCCAGTGGGTACCATATTCATATAAAATAAACATAATTCTGCATCCAGTTTTCATCTTTTATTCCTTTTATGATTGTGTTTTCATAGGCAACTGATGATCCAACTAGAGAACCTTTGAAATACTTAAGATTTTCTTTCTTTCTTGGCAAGTTCACATAACACCAGATGAGTTGCTTATTAACTTGCTTGTTGCCTTGCTTATTAACTAGGTGACTTTGTCATGTATATATATGTATGTATGTGTGTATGTGTATCTATATACATATACACAGGGTGATTTTTTAACCCTCTAGTTCTTAAAAATGCAAAACTCAACAGGCTGCTTACTTTTGAAAAATCACGTATAGTATCAGAAAGAGATTTTCCCATAAATCTGTCTTAACCAAGGATGTGACATGATTGAAATAGTGTTTTTTCAATGAGTGCTAAATTAATTTTCTTGGTTCAAAGACTTAATGGAATTTGGCCCCCAAACACAGACAAGTGCTTGGTAAAGTCTATGGGAACACGTCACATCTAGCTATTAGGGAACTTTGCATCTCTCTTAAAAGATGCAAACTTCAAATAAACACCCTTTATCATCTTCAGGCACATACACTTGGCTGGGATGGCTTTGCTTCAGAGTGTGAAGAAAGTTGTCAGGGGCTAAGAGATACATCAAATGTTCTTTGAGAGTTGTAGCAGCAAACCAAAATTACATTGATTTCTTAGAAGTTACTGAAGCAATACCATAACTTTCGTTCTGGGTTTTCCTACTTAGACTAGAGTACATGCCAAGGGGAAAATGTCTCCAGTACTGGAAGCAAGAAAATGTAGTTTATTTCTTTTTCTTTGTTTCTTTTATTTTTTTCGGATGATCATTTTTAAAAAGCTATATGAAGATAGAAAAAAGGATTGCAGTCTGACAGTAAAGTTAAGAAATGAAAAATCAAATGAAACAGCCATTTCTTTGCCTTAAACTCCAAGTAATCAGTTTTGTTTCTACCTTGTTCACAGAATTGAACACTTGTGTTATCCCATGATGTTTTCAGAGTATGGTTTTCATTTTAATTTTAGGAAAGATCAAAAAGGATTCTTACATAAGTCACTTGAAATAGACTAGAGATAGATCTCTAAGTGCTTCTTTAATGTAGGAAATTGTAATTCATTTCAGGATGAGCGATTTGTGTTCAAACATCACATTTGCAGAGAACAGTGGATTAAAACTATAAAGATTAGATGGGGTGGAAGGTACAGAGCAATCCAATACACACCACTTTAAAGACAGAGTTTAAAAATACATATTACCCACTTATCTCCTTGAGTTTCTGCCTATACAACCAAAGAACATGAAAACTGCCGATTTCAGGCAATTACAAAATGTTCGTTTGTCACATCATGGCCAACACTCCTTGCCATCGGATAAGCTTGGGTTTAAGTACTGGTTCCGCCAATTCCCAGCTGAGTGACACCTGGTCCTTTCATTTCTCTGGGCTTCAGTATCCTCACCTGTAAAATAGGGATACCTATAGTATTCATGTTAGTGATTAAATGAGATTGTGTGTGTAAAGCATTCAGTATAGCAACTCTCAGTATCAACACTTCCGTGAGTATTAGTATCCACACACACATTGCCTTGTCACTCCGCCTCCCGAGCAGAATGACGTTGATGCCATGTTAACTCTACCTATGTTATTCTCTGGCACAGTACTTTGTATCCAGTAGACAATCAGTAATTATTTGTTGATATCCTGTCATAGAAATGCCTGTTGTTTTTGCCATCATGGACTATAGATGTCATTCTCTTGGATTGTGTTCTTCCAATTTAACTCATCAGTTTGTCCATCACAGCTGAACAACTGAGCAGTACAGTGAAAAGAAATCAGTCAGATCGTTCTCTGACTGCAATGCTAACTTTTGCTTACAAATGTCAGGGTAGGATTAGATCAGAGACTGAGCTCAAGTGGCCCAGAACATGTGCACAGGGTGTCATTAGTGCTCTGAAGTGTACATTGCACAGCATGGTGTAAGACACAAAAGCACTTGGTAAATATTCGTTTACTTGTTTGTTAATGACATAGAAGGCGTATTTGACAGCTGAGTTTCACCATAAAATATCACTGCCTTTTAATTGTGTGAAAGGATTTTGAAATCTGTGAATGAGGCATATAGGAAGGAACATGTATTATCCTTTAGAGGGCCCCTAAGATACCATAAAGTGGACTTACTACTTGCTATGTGGAGCTTCAGTGTAAAACAAAAACAAAAACATAAAACAACTTGTAGTAGTTATCAAACAAAGTCTTATCAGAGCCACATGAGGAATTTGGAAATATGCAATGATATTTTTAATTGTTACATTGATCATTGGGGTTGGGGCAATTCATGAGCAGGGGACAGGCAAGATAGAGATCCCTACCTTCACGGAACTTATATTCTAGACATAGGCAATAAACCATAAACATAATAAGTGAGTGCAGTACACATTAGGCTGGAAGTGATAAGTGTAATGGAAAAGCAACAGGTTAAGAGGAATTGGATTGCTAAAAGGGAGGCATAGCACAGTCTTAGTTAGCGTGGTCAGAATAGAAGACAATAACGAAGTTAGATGTGTATCCACTCTCATTAACTCTGGGTATGGACATATACTAATGAATTAAACTGAAGATAGCAGAAAGATTCATGTTTTGGAAGATGCTCAGAGCTGTGGCAGGAGAGTGAAATGAGTTTCAGCTGTCAAGATTCCTTGTTTTAGGCAATAAAGCAGCCTTAGGGATATTACTCCTAATGATGGATGGATGGATGGATGGATGGATGGATATAAAATTGCCATGTAAGTGTTTACTGAAAAATCAGTAATGAATATCAAATTTTCTTGTGTTCAGGTGCAGTCAATTCATGAATTCATATTGCCAGCTCTGCTGGAAACCTTTGCAAAGCTAGCGCAGAGCAGATTGGGCAAACAGTTTTTGGGGACCCACAGAGTCTCAGCACATTGACTTGTGCCTCTTCTCCACCAAAGGCCCACATGGGAACCATCAATCTTCTCTAGAACAAGGCTCCCTGATGCACAAGATAAACTGAGGCCTCCTTTCAAAGCCTGATTCTTAAACTGTCTATGTGCCTTAGACATAGTTTTATTCTTCTGCACACCCAATGAATTAGACGAGTGAACCTGAGCATTTTTCTGAGTGTTCCATACTCTAGGCTGGGGAGCAAATTGGTAATGGAGAAATCTTCATGGACAGATGTAGCCAATGCTCTCAGCTGTTCTCCTCCTCTGAGGCCACAGATGTGAAGTAAAATAGCCGAAGTTGCAAAAGGATTTATTTCTCCTCTGAACCATGGAAGAACTCACCTGTCCCCTAGAAATTGATGTTGTCTATGATAATAAATGAAAGTGCCATTAACACCTGCTGAGGCCTATTGGAAGTTGTTCTGACCAAAGAAACATCCATTTAAAAAAAAAAAATCACACTCAAAAAGAAAATGACAAGATCTGAAATGAAAGATCAAACAAGTAGGGATGACCTTCATAGAAAATCCATCTGGAGAAGAAATATGAAGTTAAGCAAACAGGCAACAATACAGCAGCATATGCACTGTTGAAAAAGAATCCAGCCCTCTGCAAGTCAGCAGGAAAGGATGCTCTAGAAGTGCTAGTCAAGTGCTAGTTGGAAGATAGTAGGAGGCCCCAGGGGGAGGCCTCAACACTTCAAACAGCAAACCCAACCAAACAAATAAAACCTTTGCTTCATTTTACCAGAACATACGCAGCACTACAGATTTCAAAAGTTCTTTGAGAGCCCCTTTGCAGAGCTCCCTGGAAAATCCCAATAGCTAAGCTTCCCAGTAGGAGACATATGTAAAGGCTTAAGAAGATGCCCCTCAAACATTAGTCCACCCCAGTGAGGATGGGGAAGAATGGATGGAGGGAGGCAAGAGGGAGTGGTTGAAGAAAGGAAGGAGGGGGCAGAGAAATGTTAGAAGCTGGAAACTAGCAGTAGACATTTAACTTACTGTCACTGTATTGCTATAACACATTGAACCCTCAGGGATGATTAGACTCGCTGTATCTCCCTACAAGAAGGGGAGCTCCCTTCTCCCTTTAGCAGGGTACTACTTTTGAAGTAACAATTTAAAAAATATATATTATTTATTTATTTATTTATTCATAAGAGACACACACAAAGAGAGGCAGAGACATAGGCAGAGAGAGAAGCCCGATGCGGGACTGTCTCCTGGACCCCGGGGATCATGCCCTGGGCCAAAGGCAGACACTCAAGAGCTGAGCCACCCAGGCGTCCCCGAAGTATCAAATTTCATCCAAGCTAAACAGTCTTGCCACTGAGAGTGCAGAAAGAATGTAGCATAATAGAGAAATTCTCTGGCCTTTTTTTTTTTTAAAGATTTTATTTATTTATTCATGAGAGACACACAGAGAGAGAGAAAGAGGCAGAGACACAGGCAGAGGCAGAAGCAGGCTCCATGCAGGGAGCCCGACGTGAGACTCTATCCCGGGACTCCAGGATCATGCCCTGGGCTGAAGGCGGCGCTAAACCGCTGAGCCACTCGGGCCGCCCTTCTCAGACCTTTTTAACATGGATTTTGCTGCATGGCCATGTGAAAATTATCAAAGGGTCTATCACTTTAGAGGGTGACCTACTTTCCTTGGATATTCAAAAGTGTGATTATAACAGACATGTAGGGGATGCTCAGTGTGTCAGGTATTGTGCTAGACACCTAGTGCATGTTGTTACCTTCAGATACACAACAGCTCTCGAGCTACACGGCAGGTCAGTCACCCAGCGTGAAGGCCTCCCGCCCCATGGCGAGTCGGTTTCTACACCACTCTTCCTCTCTCGTCTTCTTCCTCCCCTCCGTTAGCTCCTTACTATCTTAATTCCTCTTTCGTTCTCTCTGTCTTCTCTTTTTTGCTCCTTTTCTCCCTCTCTCCAAATATAGAAGGCAGCTCCCTAAGAATTGTTCTGGTCTTGGCGCTTGAGGCTTTGTTGATGGGTACATGGCAGGGCACTGTGCTTGCTGGGTACCAGGCACTGGTGAGCCAGCCTTGTTTGCACTACCAGGCCCTGTCAGAGCTGAATCAAGGGGGGGGGGGGGCTCTGCAAGGCAGGGGCGATGCCAGCTAGCGTCCCATCTGCTCTGTGGGAAAATCATATTGCACTTCGCAGGGGGTGGGTGTGAGGAAACCACAGGAAGAGGCCAAACTGCAGCTATTTCCTTGCAGATGATGGGTGTGGGGTGTTTGCCATGGTTGTCTCCATAGGAAGCTGGCAGGAGGCACCCAGTCTCCAGAGCATTCTCCCCATCTCCTGGGCTCAGCAAAGACCTCCTCAAAAGCCAACACCAGTTGCTCTACCTCCACAAATATTATTTATTTTTGTTTTCTCTCCCCTTGCTGACTACTTTTTGGGTTTGTTTTGCAGCCCCTCAACTGATGGGTTCTTCAGACTTTCTCCCTCAGTCTACTTGCTTCCATGTGTGGTCAGGTCTGGTCTGGTCTTCTCCCTGACTTCTCCCATCCCTAAGACAGTAGCTCCTAAGTCTTTATCTTCAGCCCCAACCTCTCTCCTGAATATTACGTTTATATCCCCAATTGTTTCCTGGGCATCTTTATCTGCACTTTGAATTCAGAACGTCTTTAACTTGGATCCTACTTAACTTCCTATAATCATCTTCCCTTTCATGAACCTCGTCTTGGTTAATGGCATTCACCCAAGCCCCTAAGTTGGAAATATGAAACTGATGACTCTTCTCATTCTCTTATTTCATACACTGAGTCAGCCAGAAAAGTCTATGGAATCATCATGCTGTGTATCTCACTTTTCTTTTTTCTCTTGCTCTGATGCAACCCCTCCCCACCATTCTAAATTGGCTCCCTTCTCTCTTCTTTGTATCACTAGCAGGCTCTGTAAGAGCAGAGACGTGCAAACATTTATAAAGAACCAGTGACAAGTATTTTAGGCTCTAGGGGCTATGGATGAGAATCACCAGTAGTGGACCGAGGGCAGGGCATGTTCATATTGTTAAGGCCCCTCAGGTAATTCAAATAAACAGATGTGTTTGAGAATGGATGGCTTCTAAAGCTATGCCTCTCAGATATCAGTGGGTGTAAGAACCACATGGAGAACACATTTATAAAAGCAAGTTTCTGAGCTGCATTGCTGGAGACCCATTAGGTTCTTCAAGTATGCCTAGGAATCAACATTTGAACAAACATCCTGGATGATTCTGAGAAGCTTGTTGTCCAAGGATCATACCCTGAGAGACACTGACAAAGTGCATAAAATTAAAACATATTAGCCTCGCTAATAGAATTTCCCTCATTATCTTATCCTAATGCCCTTGCCCAGCCTCTTCTCCAGCCATCTGATCCATATACAACACTGTTGGTGCACTAGGCTGTATGTGCTATTCTCTGAGCCTCTGTGTACACCCAGACCTCTGCACTCCTGTGCATGGAGGTGCATGTGCTTGGAATGGCCTTCCTTTGTCTTCTCTAGCTAGAGAAATTCTACTCATTTTTCTCTGGCCCTTTTCTAAGAACTTTGTATACTCTGACTTAATTTCTTTCTTATCTATACTGCCTTAATAATCTGTTCATAATGCTGATACTTATTCTCTGTTTATCATTCATTGTATACAAAGGTGTCTCCCATACCAAAGTGATTCTCTTCAAGGATAGGAACATCCCATGAAACTCTGCCTATCAGATTACTTAGGTCAGGCTTAGTTGGTCAGTACCAACTAATCACATTTTCTTCCTTCCTTCCTTCCTTCCTTCCTTCCTTCCTTCCTTCCTTCCTTCTTCTTTCTTTCCTTCCTTCCATCCATTTTTTATACTAATTCAGTAAGTATTTTTTGAGTGTATACTATATACCTGGCATTCTTAAGGTGTTGAGATTCAAAAATTGAATGGACAAAAATCTTTGGTCTTATGCAGCTAATATTGGAATAGGAGAGACAAACACTAAATGAATAAGTAAAATATAAAGCATATCAGATGGCACGTGGAGGTGAGGTGAGAAAAATCAAGTAGGAAAGGAGGATTAGGAATTCTGCATAAGATTGAGGGTATGGGTGGGGGAGCTGCCTTGATCCAGACTTGCCTGAACCACTCTAAATGGTTCCTACTTCTTACCTTTTTGTACTTTCCCCTATGGTCTGGGGCAGCACTAGGATCTTTCTAACCCATGAAAGATCCCATCTCACCTACATAGTCTATAACTTTTCTTTGCCCAGATGTATATATAGGCTTAGTATTGCCAAATATTATTTTCTTCTAAGAGAATAAGAAGGCTGTATTTTTCTATGAAGTCTCCTGATTTAAAAATATTGATAAATAATGTAATTAAAACCTCTGCATGACTCAAAGGAAATGCATATGTAGTTTCCACAGTCTACTAGTCATTGCCCTCTGAGTTAGACTGCGGGGTACCAGTGATTCCTATGAAACCTGCATAATTCTAAGTGTAGAGGCTTTTGGATAACAGAGAACGTTGGCATATATTTGGCATTAAATATGTATTTATTAAATTAAATTACTCATACTGCATTGTGAAAAGCCTGACCTAAGTACTTAGGGGCTGTGGCTTGATCACCGCACTTGCCCACCCCCCAACAGGTGAGAAGATGCTGGCCCAAAGAGTTCAGCGACTTGGCCAAGACCACCTGGGCTTTAGTGACAGAGTTGGACTAAAATCCAGTCCACTTTTGTATTCTTTCTACTGCTCGAGCCTGGTTTGGTTACAAATGTCGAAAATAGACCCTGAGTTTTTAGCAAATTAACAGGCAAAGTATATATATATATATATCACTCAGTAGAGGAATGGGTAAATAAATCATGAAGGATCCATTCTATGGTATAATTCCATTCATCTAAGAATAGTAGCAGTAAAAATATGACATATAACTGCATACATAGATCTGTGTGAATATACAGAATGTGTCTGAAAGAACATAAGCCAATCTGATAATACTATTACCCCCAGGGAGGAAGGCTGAAGTAGACCAGGGGTCAAGAGGGCTTATAATCTTATGTCTGTTTTGAAATTTTGCTGTACAAATATATGAGTAAATTAATTTGTATAAATGAATATGATTTTTTGAGAAAAAGATAGTGAAGAGGCACTGGCAATAACCTCCCTGGAGCAATATGAAATGTAGACAAACTTGTCTTTTTTTTTTTTTTTAAGATTTTATTTATTTATTTATTCATGAGAGACACAGAGGGAGAGGCAGAGACACAGGCAGAGGGAGAAGCAGGCTCCCTGCAGGGAGCCCAATGAAGGACTCAATCCCGGGACCCCCGGGGTCACGACCTGAGCCAAAGGCAGACTGAGGCACTGAGGCATCCCCAAACATACTTAGATAAAATAAGAGAGACGCACTTGCTAGGATGAACAATTTCTGAAACTTAATTTGATCCAAAGCAGGCAAAAACCTAGAGAAGTAAGTATGTCATTTTGGTTTGTGTTACAGAAAAGAAGTGGCAAAGAACTCAAGAGCATAATACTTTCCACAATTACATGTGAGCAGGGGATTCAAGACGGCTAGCAGCCTTCCCCATTCCAGAGCGTGTGAGAAAAGAACCATCCCTTTGCTAACCCAGTAGGCCATATTGCTAACAGAAGTTGTATCCGATAGTACATCTATGTTTAAACTATAAGATGCAAGGGAAAAAAAGAAACACAGCATATGGAACTGTTTCTACACCACTTCAAGTCAACAGAGACAATATTTTAAAAATAACCAGGAGAATTCTCCAGGATGTTTCTTTTTAATCTGTGTTCTTTGGCTGCATTGCCACTTTTACTGACTGTGACACAAATGAGTTACCATAAAGAGTAAGAAGCTGAGGACTGATCTCCTATCCATGCTGATGAGGTGTCTAGTTGCTTTTGCCAGGGCCTCCCTGGAAAGGAGAGCATTCCTGTGTGGCTTTACCTTTGGGGAGACGCAAGTCCCCCCACCTCTGTCCAGGGGACCTGTTCAGTTTAAGGAGAGGTAGTTAAGTAAACGGGATCTCACCACCTGACTTCCCGTGTCCATGGGAACCAGAAGTCTGGCCAGTCTTCTGGGACAACCAGGAAAAATGAATCCCAGTTAGGTCCATGGTGCTCTCCTAAGCAGATCTGCTGCCTTTAATAAAAGCAGATTTTACTTTTTATAAAGGGTTACCAGCTGAGCTGAATGGTAAAGACATCCCCGCTGCCTCCCCCCACCACAAAAAAACACCTTATTTTTGAGATTGAAAAGAAGAGTTTGAGGAGATCAAGGATCTACCTCCTGGGCTATTATTCAGCTGTACCTTGCTGTGACTGACTCATAGTGTCAAGGAGAAAAAGCGCCAGCCCCCTTTTCTCTGAATCTTGCAAGGGAAGCTGATATTTAGCAGGCAGCTGCCCTGGATAGAGACTGCTTCGGCATCAGTGAATTATCCCCATCTGGGAGGGGGCAGCCTGGGGAATCTGTGTTCGCAAGCCCTGCACATGCTGTGTTTGGGGGAGGCTCAACAAGCCAGATCTCTGGTCTGTGGCAGCCATGCTGGGGGCAGGGGGGTTTAGGGGGTGCTGAGCGGCTCCCTCGTGAACGCTAGGTACTTAGAGCAGGGAAAGGGTGGTGATTGTTATTCTGCTTTGAAGTTTTCTGTCTCCCTCTTTGGAGTGGATCAAAATGCTCTCTCTGTCTCTCTCTTTCTCTCTCTCTCTCTCTCTCTCTCTCTCTCTCTCTTCTTTCCAGAATCCATACAAGTTCTTAATACAGGGCTCTCTCTTCCACATGCCCACACCCCCCCATCTCAGTCGTAAGCTACGGCCATCCACAGTCCTCTCTCTCTCTCTCTCTCTCTCCCTCTCCCCCTTCCTCTTTCCCTCTCTCCCTGTCATTTCTTTTCCTTTCTTGGAGTCTCCTAGAAACTCTCAGCCAAAGCTAATAGTAAATAGTAAATAGGTACTGACTCTCTGAAGTGCTCTACAGCTTCATTTCCTGCTAGTAGAACAAAGACTACTTGCTTGATTTCTTTTTCTTTTCTTTCTGTCTTTCTGTCTTTCTGTCTTTCTTTTTTTTTTTTTTAAGAAAGAGGAGCTGGGATTGGAGAGAAAATCGTTGTGAATAAAACCAATAAAACTGACAACACAAGTTGGCTTGGAGACTGCCTTGAATGTGAGACAAAGCTTTCTAGTGCCTTTCAAAGGCTGGAGGCTGGTTCTGGGACTGCCTCTGTGTAGCTCCAGAGTTCATCTTTCTTCTGACACTAATGCTGAGGTGGCCACAGGCAGCCCCCACGGTAAACATGCTCTTCTCAGGCAGTGCTAAGAGACCCTTCCCACGCATGTTTGGCGGGCCTGGTCTCATCCTGCAGACCAGCTTCTGTTGCCACCTGACCTTCCTCCTAGGACCTCCTGCCTGGCCTCTGGGATGGTCAACCTGCCACATAGGTACACTACCCACACATACAAACATTTAAGTTAAATTAAAGCTGAGAGCCTCACGGCAAACTGGTTTTTAGAAAACAGAGGATCTTATAGATGGTAATTTAGACAATTAATGCAAAAACACCATCTGCTAAACCTCAGATCCACCAAGACGCTGAGGTCTGCAGAGAGTGCAGCCTGTATGGGGAGCTGTCTCCATCTGCTTTCGCCTTGTCCCTGGGACTCTTTCTCACTGAATGCAGGGTTACTGTCATCCAGGTCTTGTGTGTCCATACCAATTCCTGAACAAGGTGCTATTCAGGAGACCCCTGTCCTGGCCGGCTTCCTGGCTCATGTCCTTATCACCTCCCTTCTAGTAGGCTGATTTTCTATAGAGCTTCAGAGCAGCATTCATTTAGCAAACATTTCCTGAGCATAGAACAATTGCCAGTCCTTATAGGGGATGGAAATGTGACTAAGGTGACTAAGGAGTGATCCTGCTTTTAAGACGGAATATAGTTCAGGAGAGGGGATGGGAAAAGCTCAAAGAGAAGAAGTTTGACATGCCAGGAAGGCTACCGCTGTGGGCTCTGAGAGAAGGTACTTTTCTCACATTGTACATTTGTGCAGCACCTTCTTATCTCTGCTCCTGCCTCCCAGGGGGAGTTAGTGTTCAACTTTCCTGCTCTCCTTACTCATAACTGTCTGGGAAAAAAAAAAAAAAAGTGTGCATTTAGATCCTCCCACATGGCTCTTACTGTTCCCCCTGGTAATACTATGTGAGCATGACACCGAGATTCTCCACCTTGCCACGAACCTCAAAACATCATATGGAATGTTCCTCCTTTTTAAATGACACCAGGGAAAGAATTCATGGTATTTTAAATCCAGGCCCACCGTGACTGCAGCTGAGGCTGTTGGTACTGTTTAAGTTTTTAACGAAAGCAAAAAGACTACAGCAAATAAGCAAAACCCATACTGAGAATGACACTATAATAACAGCCGAGTGTTTACCGTGTGCCAGGTACTGTGCTCACATCTCTGCAGGCATTACTCCAGGGAATCATCCCGGGAAGCCTGGAGCCAGGGCTCCCTGGCCCCATTCCACACAGGAGGCAAGCGAGGCGCCGCAGGGTTAGCTTCCTGCCGCACTGTCTCCCAAGGATTCAGCTTGCCCTTCTGGGCAAGTATCAAACGTGGCCTTCGGGGTCCAAGCTCACCAAGGGACAGGGCGGGCTTTTGCAGTTTTTGTTTAGCAAGACAAGCCCAATGGTAAGTGGGTTCTCCTTCCTGAGAACAGCTAGAACCATTTTCTTTTATGGTTTGAGAGAGTTAGATACCTTTTCCCAGAGTCCACTTTCATTACTCTCCTGCTTGGCTCTGGATGACCTTGGGATGAGACCACCTTCCTTTCCGTTCCACATAGCCTAGACTACAGCTCCAGTCAGAGCTGATGTTTAGCAAGTGAGGAGGAGCTTACCCTGGGCAGTCAGCAAAGCATATAATGGACCTGGACATATGTGGGATGGGCCCGCTCCTGATTCTCATTGTGCCTAGTCCAGTTTCTCTGAAACAGATTAAAAGTGGTAATCCGAGTGATGTACTAAGAATAGCACCCACACATGATAAATGTTCAATAAATAGCACCTGTGTTAAAAGTCTTGCTCCAGCCTCTTGAGCAAGAGCACATACTCAGGATTATTAAGCAACCTGCTCCTTGGTTCTAGGGTGTGGTGACCTTAAATGTTTCCTCCTGTTTACTCCCCTACCACCATGGTAGCCTTTGTGAGACTCGTCTCACTGAAGCAGAGATTCAGCAAAGGAAACTAGGGAAGGAAAGGTGATTTCAGTAAAAGAAAGTCCAAAAGAACTTGGGCTCCAGATGGGGAGCTCCTTGAGGAAGGGACTGCGTTCCTAGCTTTACCCCCACAAGTCCAGGGCACTATGGAAATGAAGAGGATAAAAGGGAAGGATATTATTTTTAGAGTCCATGTGACCTAGAGAAAAAAAAATAAAGGACCTGTATGGGGGTCTAGTTGGCCCTCTACTCATATTCACAAAGGGTCTTCAATTGTGACTTCTGGTGTTGCTTCCAAAGGAGTTGCCTTATGTAGGCATATGGGCTAAAGCATTAACTTGTTAAATGCAGACATTCATAAAATACGACAAAAATCTAAGCCTTGTCCTGACATTTCTCCATGTTGTAAATTATCAGCAGCCTCGAAGGTGGCCATGGGAAGGATCCCCCAGGACCTCAGAGGGTTTTCATTCACCCCAATCATAGTTGTGTGCCTTCTGATGTTTGGGCCAACACTAAGCTGTTGGTCATCATGTATTTATTTCTTCCGGAGATTTGGAAGTTTTCTTTTCTTTTCTTTTCTTTTCTTTTCTTTTCTTTTCTTTTCTTTTCTTTTCTTTCTTTCTTTCTTTTCTTTCTTTTCTTTTCTCTTTTCTTTTCTTTTCTTTTCTTTTCTTTTCTTTTCTTTTCTTTTCTTTTTTGAGATTTGTAAGTTTCTGACTAGCTTGCCAGTAACGCACCACACACATGAAGCGTTCTCCAACCAGCCTGATCTTGTTCTATCTCAATTTCACTCAGAAGCTGTGAATCTTTCACTGAAATACCAGCAGCATCTCTCTTCTTTGCTCAGACTTTCCTTGTATAATTTCCAGAGAATAGCAGATTTGCCTTCCCTGAATAATTCTCTGTGCTCAGGGCTGTATGTGTCTATGTGTATACACACATATGTATTTTTAAATTTTATTTTGCATGGAAAGCAAGAAGAGGAATCTGTCCTCCTTTTAGGTATTCCCTATTAGAGACAGCTCTGACTCTTCTAGGTCATTGGGAAGCACAGCAGCCCACCAACATAGAAGCCCCTAGCACCCAACAACTGCTCCCATCACAAAGCCCTAACCTGATTTGTCAACTCTTGTACCTCCATATCCCTCTCCATGGCCTCACCATAGGCCATACCAGGACAATTACTTATCTAGCTATTTGTTGAACAGCCTCTATGCCGGGCACTACATTAGGAGCTGGGAATACAATCGACTATAAGGTATATAGGAGTCCCCACCCTTTGTGTTTACCTTTTCATGGGAAACACAGGGTTGCCTCCTACTCCTAAAATATCATCCAAGTAAATAAGAATATCTGTGATAATTGCAAAAGGATCAACAAAAATCTTGCCTCAAATGAAATTCTTGACAACCCTCCCAGCTTATTTTTAATTCTTTAAGCTCTAAAATCAACCTTCCTGTTCCAAAGAGTACCTCCAAATCCTTGCTCTATCGTCTCTCAAAAATCCATGAATTTAGATCCCACATTTATTATTAACCAAGGGTTCCAAGAATTATTTTTCTCTTCACGCATTATGCACTCTGGGAGCACCCTGGCTTGCCTTCTTAAGTTGGCAGAGAAGCATGCGAGGGTAAGTCTTCATGCAAACCTTATCGAGAGCCAGAAGCCACACATTTCCAAAGTGTAAATATGCAGCCAGAGTCAAGGGCCCGGGATGCAGAGCCACAGGAAAGTGTTAAAATAAAATAAGGTTGACAGTGCCACTTCATCAGAAATAGGCAGTGAATTAGATGTTATGAAATGCTTATAAGCCTAGGGAGTAAGGTGCTCAAAGACAATTACCAACTAAACATTTCATTAATGAAATAATGATTAATTATAATTACTAATTAAAATGCAGGATTATGCTGTTGGTTTTGAGCATTAACAGGAGTAATGACATTACCATTTTTAATGGAATTCCAGGAACGAAAATTATAACAACTCACAGAAAAGATATGGCTTGCGAGTGTGATTAGGAGTTATTGTTAAACCCAGGGGCATAGAATTTTCCCTGCTGGTGAACTTAAGTTAAGTAAGTTTAATGCGGTGTAATTTAATTACTAAGCATAGTTTTCTTCACAGTGGGAAGAGATACCAGGTTTATGCTTTAAAGAACAAAAGGAAGAATGTAAGTAGCTATGGGTAATGATTGGCTACTAGCAGGAAAAATCAAAGAGCGTTTAGCTGTCTTTTGCATAATATTTGAGGGTAGATGTATCCTGGCTTGGTTGTAAATTTTATTTAATTAATGCTTAGAGGATTAACAACAAAGTAGACTGTGCAGACAGGGTATGTAGTGCTGTCAGGGGTATCAGGAAAGTGAATTTCCATAGGAAGGACATCTCTGCTGAATAATTAATGCATGGGTGTTTTCATAAATGTCAAATTCCCACAGGAAGCAGGAACTTGACCCTCAGTAATAAACCATTTAGGATTCATTAAATATAAGCATCGTTCTTAAACTGTTTGCCGTGGCATGTGAGCTCCTCCATAATGCGATTTGTCGGCCTGAGCTGTAGTATAAAAACGTCCAACACTTGGCTTTGGGTGGTTGGGATCACTCTGAGCATGCCCGCTCCTTTCAGCCTGGTTCGACTCTAGCCCCTCGAGGTAATCGCATTGTTATAAGGCCTCTAATTGTTAGAAGGCCAAGATCTTGAGAGTCAATCTAGAAAGCTCATGTTTGGCTCTTACTTACTAAATATGGTGAGGGGCTCAGACTCTGTTTGGGCCTCCTATATCAGGGCTACTCAATCTTGACACTATTGACCTTGAGACCCAGATAATTATGCATTCTCGGCGTCTGACCTGTGCATCGTTGGATGTTTAGTAGCATTCCTGGCCTCTCACCTACTAGGTGCTAGTGGCAACCAGCCCCTCACATCTCCCTTAACAGCTGAAACAATCAAAACTGGTTCCAAACATCGCAAATACCCTCCAGGGGTAGGATCAGCCCTATTTGAGAACGACTGTTTATGGAACTTACTCAAGTATCTCCTAGCATGGGACCGCTCAGGGGGAGACACAGCTCCCCACTGAATTGAGCCTGAGAGGCTGTGGGGACCCACAGTCCCTGGTCACCTTCACACACAGACATCCACAGGACCAAATGTGTCTTTGCTCTTAATAACGCGGACTGCCCCTTATGGAGCCACACGTGGTTATCACAGCTGCAATCATGTCATTAAGTTGAGAACTATTCACTCCCGTGACCCAGGGCTGCCTCGTAGATAATCCTCTTCATGCAAAAGTGACTGTTTCCTTTCCTCAGTGCATCAAAATGACTGGTGCTTTAAGCAACCCCCTTGCCCACACTGTTGTTCTGGGCTTATAAGGGGTGCAGCAAATCACTGAGCTGTTTTTTTTCTCCCTCTTTTTTTTTCCCCTGAGATTAGTATAGAGAGGGGTAGCAAATGAGCTCACCCATGGAAGATTTTTCCCAAACTGTTTCTAAAGTCTGAAAACAAATCACAGAGCCTTTTTTCTTTTAATAGAATATAGATTTGATTTCTTGATTTAAAAAACACACTTCATTCTGTCTGGGCATGCAGGGTGCCCACACACAGACTAAAAAAAGAGACATAAAGCTATTTGGAGAATCTCTTTGTCTACACAAAAGCAGAAACTGATTTGACTTAATGATTTTTCTCCTTTTTGATTTTTATTTGAGCCAAAATGAGCAGTTATTTCTTGGCACCATACAGCCATTGCCTCTGTGTTTTGGTAAAATCAGGAGGATGTGACTTGCAGACATGTCATCCCTAGGTGACATAAGTGAAAAGCAGCATCCTGGATGTGTGTGGGGTCCAAGTGACATAGTAACTGGACACCACTCATTTCACACTGGGGGACTGAGACTGGTCAGTTACTGCAGACTCAAAGGGTTCTGACTTTTTTCTGGTGACAGTAATTCCTATCTTACCTGGCCGCGGTGCACACTCTGGCTGGACAGCAGGCCACTGTAGGTAATGGTGTCTTTCCAGTATTCCACTTGGAACAGATATGCTTTAAATTCACCAACCAAGGCAGTTCAGGAATCAGAACCAGAGAGCAAAGAGTCTACTTGGCTCCAAACCTGAGTAAGTCTTATTAATTCAGAGAGTAGAAAGCTTACATGTGCTAATTACCAAAACTACTAATTAGCTTTAATTATGAGCTTGGAAGGAAGTTGAAGTGTGTTGCATTTGATAGTGCTGCTGACCTTATCAGTGTACTTTGGGGGGGGGGTGGAGAAGCAGAAAGGAGGTGTTAGAAAATTCATCAGAGAGCAATTAATTTAGGTCTTCTGATGAATATGCTATAAATTAACACATCTATGCATATCAGGACATAAAGGCATTTTAATAGAGCCTTAGCAATGTCAACTGAGAGTGCCCCAGCAGTCAAGAAAATGACTCATTTCCTAAGTTATTTCTTATTCTGCCTCTGTTTTAAACCGACAGACAGGCCGGATCCAGCCTGATAGATGCTTTTATATGTAATTGTAAATAAGAAAGGGGGCCAGCTTTGGTTGCCTTTGGAGGGTCACTCTGAGGAGCTGTTCTTGGAGATGTTTGATGAGATGCTCAGAAATCTGTCCCATACCTGGGTCTGGTAATATCGTCCCCATCAACCTCTCTCCTTGGTCTTTTTGTCATTCGAATCCCTGTAGCCAGAGCCCACTCCTTTTATGTGGCTGGGATTCTCTGTGCGTTTTTCTTATGGCAAGACAGCTCTGCATCCACTATGCCCATTAACACAAATGATGTTTATTTTCAAGGATCACCAATGCAGCATTTCATGCCTCAGACAAATGGAACCTTCCTCGGGCCCTGGAAGCTGTCACTCAAATGTGGGGAAGGTGTCCAAAACAGTGCAGCATCTGCCTCACCAGAACTTGTAAACCCCGATTCTCTTATCCTGTAGATGTGAAGCTTCTTGGTTTGTCTTTAATCTCTCAAAACTGACTGTCTCTTGGTAACCACCAGAGGGATCCCACATAATGTGATAAAACTCATAATCATCATGGAGGAATCACAGCTCAGCCCCTGTGAGCTTGCCTCTGAGTCCCTGGGTCTCTCTTTGGAAAATGACAAGGGGGGAGCAAAGGATAAGCAGTAGGAGAGGAGGCTCTACTTGGCAGCATAAAAAAAAGGCATCCCCCAAAGAGCGAGGAGCACATCTGAAGACAAAGGGATCTTAGGGTCAGTCTTTCTCTTCACCTAGAGACAAACTAAGACCACCAGAAAAAAATATATAAAACAAAACCTGGTTAACAGAAAGAGGATTTTTTAAGTCAGTAGAATTGGGTACTACTTGTTTATGAACTTGTGTTCAGAAGTTGAACATATATAATGAGATTCGTTATAAGGGCTAAAGTCTTTTCTGTTTTTTTAAATAGGTTTGTGCCACCATATAAAAGAAGAGGGAATCAGGAGTATTCTATAACAGTTTGCTGGGGTGACTGTAACAAATTACCATGAACTGAGTAGTTTAAAACAACAGAAGTGTATTCTTTCCCAAGCTTGGAGGCTGGAAGTCCAACATCAGGGTGTTGGCAGGGCCATGCTCCCTTTGAAGGCTCTAGGGAAGAATTCTTTCTTCCTTCTTCCTAGCTTGCTTATCACTGCACCATTGCTGACCCCACCTTTCTGTGGCCTTCTTCCCTCTGTGGATATCCGTGTATCCAAATCTCCCTTCTTTATGAGGGCACCGGATTGGATTTAGGGCCCGCTCTGATCCAGTATGAATTCATGTAACTAATTACATCTCCAAAGACCTATTTCCTCCAAATTTTGGGAGGGCGCTAGTCAACCTGGGGCATGTTCTTTAATTTTTTTTTTTTTTTTAAGAATGTTTTAACTTTTAGTCCTAGACACAAAGCAGGCTTGATATTCTTGTTCTAACATGATTTTCCAGGTCATGGATGAAATCTATTATTACCACCTGGAAAATGACACTTCTTTGATCCTCTTAGATTTCCCCTCTGGTGTCTTTTAATCCAGCTTCTCAAATATAATGCCTCTGGTCCAAACTGTTGTAAGGCTTGTGTCAGAGTGTTTATAGTGGCTTTTGTGTATAAGTGTATGTTGTGGGCCAAGCACCAGAAGACAATGTTTCCACCCTACAGTCTTTTGTAGCTAATTTTATTGCCCTCAACTGTCAGGTTTTACAGATTACCCCTGAGCTTCTTGAGCCAAATCAGTAGTTAAAGCTCAGGCGATCCTTATTTATCCCTGCTCTTAATACATGCCTGGCTGCACTAACTGCCTAACTGGAAACTCCAGATCAGCTCAGCAGAAAGCTGTACGTTCAGCTCAGACATGCTCAAGTGAGAAGAAGATTGTCCGCGGTGTGTCAGGCAAATTGGCAAACAAGTGTCAACAGAACCGGAGGTGGGAAAAGAGAAGAAATCAGCAGGAGAAGTGGGGTTCGCTGGACGTGCTGGGCTTGCACTGTATGATAAGCAGAGAGTGGCTGCAGGCAGGGCTGGGGTGCTGGTGAGGGAGGGCATCCCATAGAGCTTGTCTGAGGAGCCCTGACTGTCCGTCCTGACCAGCCCACTTCTGGTGGCAGAGACCCCACTGCAGGGACTTCTAGACCTGGCCTGGACCTAAGCCTCCTGGAAAGTGACACCCGGCCCCCTTGCCAAGCATGCAGTTCTCCTGCAATTCTGAGTGCCTTGTGAGAACATCTGCTTCCCCAGAAACTAAAGGCCACTTACTGTGAGATTCGATTTATATGAAATACTCATAATTGGCAAATCGATCGGCACAGAAAGCAGATTAGTGGTTGCCAGGGACAGGGAAGGAGGGGGAATGGAGGAATTACTATGTAATAGGTACAGGTTTCCTTTTGGGATAATGAAAATATTCTGGAACAAGATAGCTGTGATAGTTGCTCGACATTGTGAATGCACTAAATCCTATTGAATTATACACTTTAAAATGGTTAAATGGAGAATTTTATGCATATTTTACCATAATTTAAAAAAAATCAGCTTCCTTCTGATCTACTCACTTGTTCTCTATCTGCCCCATGAAACCAGTCTGAAGTCTGATTCTTCTTCCATGGGAACATCATTTTAACATCTTTTTCTCTTACATCTGTAGATCTGTATCTCTGCTCTTCCAGATTGATCACCCCTGTATCTCTGTTCTTCCAGATTGATCACCCTGTGTTGTCCTTCAATTGCTTGTCTTTAAAGTTGCTAATCCAGAGTAGCTTCCATTGGATATATCCCCCTTCCAATTATTTTTCTGAATTATGGTATAATGTGAAATGTGGCCAACAGATGTTATGGGTGGATTGTCACCAATGAGACTGTGAGTTAGGAGGCCTGGGTCCTAACTCTAACTCGCTGTGTAACTTTAAAAAAAAAAAAAAAAAGTCAGTTTCTCTGAGCCTGAGTTTCTTCACCTGTAAAATGAAAAGACAAGAGGACCTCTAATGTCTTTTCTAACTCTCAAACTTTATATCCTGTCCCCTTGCTCTGGACCTCATTCCAGAGGATGGCACCCCCAATGAATGTCTATTTTCCAGTGTTAAACTAGATCTCCCCCTCACACACACACACACCCCCAAATGCATGACATTGGATCTGGGAGGCCAAATGAAAGATTCACTGGAATGTCAATGAAATCTTATCCAATTAGATATAGTGCAACATTCCAAAATACAATTTTAGATGTCCATTGAAATATCTAACCTATTCATAGTCTTCCTATTTTTCTGTGACACAGAAATCTGGGCGTGTCCTCAAGCAAATGCCTGAATAGAGTTCTATATAGGAGCAAGTCACAGCCAGAGCCATGAAAGCCAGTGGAGACCTCTTTTCTGGTGCTTTCCCTTTTCCCCAGAGGTATGGCAATGGCCCTGTTTATGACTCTTGTTTCTAGAACTGTCTGGATGAGACAAGACAGTTAACTAGTAGGAACCATAAGACCTTTTAAGCATCTTTCCCTTGTCTTTATGTTGAGAGGAAGAGTATACTTGTGTTTTGGTAGTTTGCGTTTGATTTCGTCGTTCTTCTTGTTTCTCTAGGGATGATTTGAGTCCAGTTACTAGGAGGATATCATCGTGTTCCATGGCTGCATCTGGCTCTGCCAGCTGGGGTTATATATTATTTGTTAATGTGCAGTAATCCACTTGAGGCAATGATGAGTGTGCATAGTGGGAGAGAGGCAAGTGGGTAAAAAGATACATTGGTCAGAATGTCACTGGGGATCTAGAAGCTTCACGTGAAGGATTTTGATGTAGCCATGATCAGTCTAACTGTAGTAGTAGGGTAGATCACTGGAAAGAACATTGGATAAACTTGGAGGTCCAAGAGCTGGATTCAATTTCCTCCATTTACCAGATTTATAGTCAAGTTTTTTGCCTCTCTGTGTCTCGTTATTATAAGCTACCTTATTTGTAAAGTGGAGACTCTCTGGGGGCTTAGATGAGATTTAGTTGTGTACTGAGCACAGTATGTGGTATGATACTTTGTAGATGTGACTTCCCTTCCCACTTCTCTTTGGTAGATTGTAAGAATCATATGAGACAATCAACATGAAAACGAATGTTATAACACCCGAGGCATCAAATGTGTTATCTGGAAAGAGAAGTAAAGAATAGAGTCAGTTTTTAGGCCTCAATCTAACCTCTGACCATTATCTGACTCCCTTGGAAAGCAAGACACTCTTTTTTTCCATAGGCAAGAATCGTAAAGGATTTATATGTTGTGTCATGGGGAAAAGAGTAAACAGAAGGCTGGAGTCCATATCTGGAGAGTTTGTGTTCATTTTGGCAGCACATATACTAAAAAAATTGGGGAGTTGGGGATGGTGGGACAGTGGGCATGCCTGATCTGAGTCCAGGACACTGCAAGTAGAGTGCAAATTCTATGGCGTTGGATGAGTCTTTTCCCTAACTTTGAATTCCTGTGTTTCATCTGCAAAATGAATTGTATTAAATCACTCTTAATATTCCTGTTGGAAATAGAAAAACTGGGGGTAAGAATCAGCCAAATACTAGTCCAGTGTTTCACCAGCCCTCACTGCAATTCTGAAAGGGTAAGTGCCTACAGAACATGGAAAAAGTCTCTCTCAGTCTTTGATTCCGTGTCCCATGCAGATTTCCACTGCTCTAAGGTAGACAGAAGAGGGATCTTGGTTCACTACAGACAGAAAGAAAGCACACAGAGTGGTTTCCTTAGTTCCTTGCCTTCTTTCCCTTAAGCCTATGCTATACCTGGGAGAGAGAAAAGAATGGTTTTCCCAAAAACTTAGAGTATAGCTGACAGTACACTCCAGTCTTTGTAGATAAGGACAACCCTTCAAGATTACCTGCCTTACCAGTTCCTGGAAAAGTCAAGAAAGAGCAGCTCCATAAAGCCAAGATGGCAGTGACTTCTTCCTTAAGAAACAACCCAGATATGTGGGATAAGGAAGCAGACCCTAAATGCTACAGTGTAGCTTTTTATCCTAAAATGCTGCAATGTAGAAGGTGTGTGGTACATTAAATATTGACCCTAAAATGCTACAGTGTAGAAAATGTGTGATGTATTAAATATTTTCAAATTTGACCAAGCCATACCAGTCCCTGATTGGATTTAAGTGCACAAGAACCTATAAGCCTGTCTTGTGGGTTCTGTGATTTCCCTCTCTCCCTAAAAGAATTTGAGACACATACACATCTTGATGTGATAGTAACTTCGTGAGATCTCTTCAAGGCTCCCTTACTGCTCAAGGAAATAGGATATTTCATGAATAAAGCTACATCAATGAAGAATATTCATATCTTGCCTGATGCCAAGCTGCTACTTAAAACTGCTCAAAGACCCGGTCCCCAAAACCAATCCCTGCGTGCATTTATCCCTACCCAGAATCTGTGTGCCCTGGATTGTCAAATTTCTTGTGCCTCCTTTCATTCTGATATGCTGCTTCTTTTAAAGAATCCTTTCTTTGAGATGTTCCTTGCTGAGGCAAATAGGGAGTTATTACATGGCAGTCTCCCTGAGGCTGTTTTGTTCAGGCTTGGTTGTCCAAGGCAACCGAGAAAAAGAAATTGGGGGAACAAAGCCCCTTTGCTTTGTTGGGTCACCTTTGATAGCTTGGAAAGGTCAAGAACTTCTTTACTTAGCAGAATCTCTGGATAACTTTGCTAAGTGATGAGTGGGATGGAGATTCTCTTTAAAAGCCTGATCCTTCCACCTTTGTTCATATGCAAAGTATTTTCTTAAAATTCGGCGCTCTGCATTCATGTGTCCTCACACTCTAATGAGACCTGCACTGCTGCCAAATCCTAGGTGGGGACTGCTAATGCACCAGCAGCCAGCTCACAGGTCTCCTATCAATGCAGGTGCTATAGTTCATGCATAAGAAGAGCAGCATTACTAATGAGGACCCTGAGATGACATGAACATGGGATCCTTGCCTGGCCCCATCCATAGCTTTCAGGTCCTCACTCTTAAACTTTCTTTCTCTCTCTGCAACTTGGAAAAATTTTATCTTGCCTCTGTCTATAAACTGAGGGGACTGTCTTAGACTCAACTCTCATTCAGATCATTAATGTTTTGAGCTTTTAATTTAATGAATGAGAGGAAAGGACATGAGTCTGGTTGGCTTTAAATGTAGCAGAAGCATGAATGCTGGGTTTCGAGGTCAGAGTTTATGATCCTTCAAATGGTCCTCATTCTTGTGTGTGTGATTCATGCTGCTAAGCTGGGCTGGGAATATCACAGGGCAAGTACTTCCCCCAATGTGTTCCCCTAGTAGAATAGGTAAGAAGTATATCCATATTATTACAGTTCAAGATGGAAAGTATTAGAAGAACAGGGGCACCTGGGTGGCTCAGTGGTTGAACATCCGCCTTTGGCTCAGGTTGTGATCCCGGGGTTCCGAGATCAAGTCCCGAAACAGGCTCCCCACAGGGAGCCTGCTTCTCCTTCTGCCAATATCTCTGCTTCTCTCTCTCTCTCTCTGTCTCTCATGAATAAATAAAATCTTAAAAAAAAAAAAAGAAACAAATAAGGGCTGTAATTTCAGAGAGGTTCTTTTGAATCTGTTCTCACTGTTTCTAAATCAGGCAGTAATCATCATCATCATCTCCCTGGATTGATAGCAATGGTGACTTGACTGTGTTGTGTCCCACACTGAGCACCTACTTTGTGCTGGGTAGTGGGAGGGAGGGAACACCAAAAAAATACAAGGGGTCTGTATATGCGAGACAGAGATAAAGTACCTCTAAAATAACAATCGGAGGCAAACTCTGATCCAAGGTCTGAAACATCCATGTCCACAGGAGCCAGACAATAACAGTGAGCGAAGGGGAATGCACCAAAGAGAGGAAGTGGGGTTAAGGAAGCCTTATGCGAACCTGAGCAAGCACTTCCTGTTTAACAGTGTGGTGGTTACTTAGCTACGGTTAATTATCGCCAAGCAGGAAAGGGGGGCCAGGGCACAAAATGTACAGAACATTTTGTGTAACATCGCTCAATCTGTGTATTGACAACACTGAACAAGCCATATGAAGCAACCAGGGGGCCTGGGCTGGCAAACTGGCACACATAAGGAGAATGAGGGAAAGGCCAAGGTGGCCCACAGCCAGGAGTCTCCGGGAAACTAGTGAAAGCAGCAATATAGTGACGTGGCCTTGAGAGAATGGGTGGAGGTGGGCCAAGGGCTTCCCAAGTAGAGGATAGGGAGTGAGCAAAGGTACCTGAGAACACGGAGCTTGTGGTCAGAAAAGAGCAAGAACTCGGGTAGCTGGAGCTCAGGGCAAGAGCAAGAGTTGGGGGACCAGTGGGCAACTTCAGGCCAGAGAGGTTAGTGGAGGCCAGATGCTCCAGTGACCTCGTGCAGGTCACTTACCCACTTAAAACCTCACTCTACTAATGTGTACAGTGAGGATGGTGACATCTACCTCCTGGAGTTGTCAGAAGGAGTTGATGGGGTCATGCACAGAGAATGCCAGGTGTTGTATCTGACATTGATACGGAGTAATTAATAAGCATTGGTGCTTCCTAGGATTTAATAAAAAAGTGTGGACTTTATTCCGCTCTTACTATAGCACTAGTGAAGGGCTGCTATTTTTTTTCTTTTTTTAAAGATTACGTTTTCACTTATTTATGGAAACTAAACATTCGGAAACGTACAAAGAAGAAAATAACAATCATCTATGTTCTCACCACCCAGATTTAACCATGCCTAATATATTTGTGGATTTGCACTTGCATCCAGCCTCCTTCCAAAAAACCATTCTTGATTTTATAAAAAATAATAATATATTCATCATAAGACACTGTTAAAAAATAGTAAAGTGGGGATACCTGGGTGCCTCAGTGGTTGATTGTCTGCCTTCAGCTCAGGGTGTGATCCCAGAGTCCCAGGTTTGAGCCCCACATTGGGGTCCCTGCCAGAAGTCTGCTTCTCCCTCTACCTGTGTCTCTGCTTCTCTCTCTCTGCGTCTCTCATGAATAAATAAATAAAATCTTAAAAAAATAAAAAGGTAATAAAGTGCAAAAAATGACAGATAAATGTTTACATTTACAATGACTCCTTTGGGTGTGAATCATTAAAGGCAGCCTTTTGTGGGTTAAAGGCTGGGTGTTTCCTAAAGGACTGTGGGGCTGAGCACAGAAGTAGCCCAGGGCCTGACACGGTGCTCGCTAAGGGTTAGACCAGAGGAGTTAGCATAGCAGCAGGCTACATGAGCAGGTGCAGTCACACAGTTCACACAGAGTAATTTCTGTATAGCATTTAGGGGGAGTCTAGTATTCAAGTTGGACCCCAGACTTCAAGGTCTCCTGTTCATCCCCAGTTTGCAAAGAAATGTTCAATACCTCTCATGGTAAACTGGGAAGGGGGAGCTGATGTGGAGTCATGATTTAGCCCTGCTGTTTGTGACTGTGAGTCACTCGGAGCCTCTGTTTTCTCAGCAGCAAGATGTGAACAGTCCTGCCAGCCTCCCAGGGGCCTTGGAAATGTCACAGGCTGATGCCTGGAGGACTCTGAGACAGAAAAGTCACCAAACGTTAGTTCCTCTTCTCCCAACTCTCTCCCTAACCATTCCACTCCTTTCCAGTTTTGGTTTGACACTCGGCAACTGGAATGCTCACAAAGTGCTTACAAAGTCCTGCTAGTTACATTGTAGGCCCTCTCTCTTTTCCTGAGTATTCCTCGGATACTGATTCTGTAGTTAATGAGTATTGATCGTGACATCTGTGTTCACCGGTGGCCCAAGAAAGGGGTGCACACGTTGGCAGCCTCTGGTTAACAGCTCAGCTGAAGGCAGGAAGCAAAATTAGCTGTTAGAAGGTGGTCCTTTGCACCTGAAATTCATTATAGATTTAAACCCATTTTGAAAATGCGTCTTTAACTCTATGAACCAGAGTAAAAGCCTGGGCCACTTGGTGAGAAAACCATTTGGCTTAGTGATTAAAAAATCTGGCACTGCCTAGCTCCTTGAGCTTTGCTGATATTCGCTATAGCTTCTTTGTACCACAAAGCAGGTGTCAAGTGAAGATTTTGTGTATGTTTATGATCATTATGTTGTATTAAAGAGTCGAATTGAGTTCCAGAATGAGAATAAGAATATTGCATATTCCTCTACCTGCAAAGCAATTAAATTATTGTCTGACATGTTTATAGCTCCAGAACGAGTAATCAGCTTTTAGTCTGAATAGAGGATGTGGTGTTCTAATCCAGTGCTTTGCTGAGAGGTTCATATTTAGCATTTGCATTTGATAATTTAATTTAAATAATACTGAGTGAGTACAGCTACAGTTCTTGACAATTGTCAGAGTCCCTGGGAAAAAAGCAATGCACAAACTGATTTTTTGTAAATAATTTTGTATTCCTGAATGGTTTTTACTTCCTTGTTATTAACCTCTGCTGCCCTCACCAAATAAACTAGAAAATGGTAGTAGCGTCTAAAGTCACAAGTATTATGTCTCTCTTTGTTCCCTTTTCTCTCTTCCTATGGAAACAATATCTGAGCAATCTCCAAATTTCCATGAGACTGTGAAAGGCCTGCAGTGAACCATTAAAAAAAAATCCCCCCAAAGGGACTTTTTTCTTGCAAGATGCCTTTATGTATTAAAGATCAATTTTCTGATAAGATTCTCTGTTCCAGAGAATATTTGGTAATTTTAGCAAAAGTAAGTACTTGCCACAGAATAGTGAATCTCAAGTTAATGCCCAATAATATCACAAACTAAATGAAAGAGGCTGCAGAAAGAGTCTCTTCTTTCTAGAATTCCCCTCCAAAATAAAATTTATTGGATGATTTCAGGATTTTCTTTGCTAGGACTTTCTGGCTATCATTTTTTTTTTAACACAGAATTTCTTTATTTCAGGGAAAAATGTCCCAGCTGGTTTCCAAAGATGAATCCTTAGAAACAACTTCAAATTGTTGTGATTTCTACCTTTTCCCTTCTACTTCCCAGGCACAAAATAACCCATGCAGATGATCCTCATCTGTTCGAAAACCATAGGCCTTGAGAAAGGAAGTACATGTATTTTGCCATCAGTAAATTTTTTTCTTAAGGCATTTTTTCTCTCTTTTGCATGTGTTTATAACCATGACCAATATAACCTGCCTAAGCCTTCTCGGGCATCAACTCTTGATAAGAAGTCAGAAGATCAAATGAATTTGTTCATTTTTACTATGCCTCCCTCCTTTACTATGCAAGACCTGCCTTGCCACCTGAAATGCCCGTTAGTTGCAAATGTTGCACACATCAGCCTACATATGCCTTCAAAGGAAGCCTCTTTTACTATAGAATGACATTTTCCAACAGACATGTTTAGAACTGAGTTGCATAGAAATATTTTCATAGATTTCCTAGTGTTTGTAATCCATGGGAATCTTCCCAGGGTAATAAGTAGACTAATTGGTGAAGATGTGTACCTTCCCTCTGGTATTTAGATTCAGGATGGTTGGCCATGCATAAACCTTTCTGAGAGCACATTAGTTATATAGCTGGAGGTTAGACAAGGCCTCCCTTTCATATCTTAAATATGTCCTGGGAAGTAAGATCTTGAATCTGCCCAAATGCCCAAGAATAGTCCTTACTCTCTGTCAACCACAAAACTAGACATTCTTTACCTTTCACATATCCCAACAACCATGGACTCTGTCAATCCCCATTTCCACACACTGAAACTGAACAGTAGACAGGTGAGCTGACTTGCCCATGGTCATACTTTTGGGAGCAGAAGAGCTGAGATTAAATACAGGGTTTCCCATTCCAAACTCCCATGCTCTTTGCATGCCGCCCCCCCCCCCCCCCCCCCCGGTACTCCAGCCACTACCCCGTTGTGTATATCAGCAAATATCCTGTTCATGTATCAGGTTGTTAGCCTTGGCCTCTGTTCAGTATTGATGATCACCCGGAATCCTCATCTGGTATGTTTGATTATGAAAGTAGTTGCTGTTATATAAGTAGCAATGACACAGCCATACACAGGGACTTGTATGTTTGAATAACTCCCAGAATTATAGGATCCATGTGGCCAGAAAGTGAGCCCTCTATTTAATCTTTTTCCTAGAAATCCGGTCAGAATTTACCCAAATCACACAACCCTATACTTGAGTCTACTTTAGTTCATCTTAATTTCTACCTTTAGTGATTAAGCTAATGACAGAGAGGTGATCAAACATCTCTGAGCAGTGTAGATACAACCTTTCCAAGTCCTGGGTCTTTCTGAATTGCTTTGGATGCCCTAGCTATTAACTTCCTATGGGGATTTAATATTATGAACCAAAGAGAGGAATTAGAAGCCTTTTGATCTGGGGGGGGGGGGGGGGGGGCTATGACTCTGGAGTGTTTCCCAGCATAGAGTTCAAGAAACAATCACCAAAACAAAGGTTGGCAGCCTCTGAAGGACCATGAGCAGCTGTCTAAGCAAGTTTAATGTACTGCTCTTGTGATAGTAAATGTTCTTCACAGGAACAGGCCTGATAAAAATCCCACGAACATGGGTACTTTATCATCGCAAATGTAACAATTTTCATTTGTTTTAATTCCATGATTAGTTCTGTTAATAAAAATGTCTATTTAAGCTATTTAAGACGCCCACTAAAATTCTCTAATATTAATTTCATGGAAAAATTCCAACAGAATTATATTAGTTTTTCCCCCATTAAGGTAACATTATGGACTTTTAATGGAGCTCTCAGCTATAATGGTTTTTATTGACCTAATTATTAAATGAATTAAAATTTGTCTCACCGCTTTCAAAATTATGTAATAGTGGTGTCAGAGAGAGTGCCATGGTTGATTACCAAGGGGTAAAACGGGAGAATCCCTGGACTACATCTCCTTTATACATACTTGGTTTATCCAAAAGGAAATGCCAGTGATACTGTAACTTCATTGAATGCAGGTGCCTTTCACTGTTTAGGAAACTTGTCACATCAAAATGCTACTGGGTGATGAGTGAGTTACACTGCCATACATGGGACACATTTGCTTTTGCTTTTCTGCCTCTCTTGATGCTTTTCTTTTGTGATAATTTCCCCAAATAATTTAAGATGTTATCAGTGATATTCAATACAAGATGGAACCTTTGATGAAGTTTTTATAAATTAGTTTTTAGCAGAAAAATCATAGGATCAGTGAAATATATTTCAATAGCACAAAGGAAAGAAAGTAACATATCAAATCCTATGTTCCTGAGATACTGTTTTTAAAAGCTTGAGGAAGCTTTTTGTACATTACTGGTTTTTTGTCTTATGATATTTGACATTTATTTGGCACGGATAGCAAATAAATGACACACCCACCCCCTAATGCCCTCTCCCTGTTCCAGGACAGACATCACTAAATGATTGCTGTACACTTCCTCACTTGGAGCTGTAGTCTGGGGATGTATGTCAGGCCCCGGCTTCAGACAGCCCTGCCTAGTAGGAGTTGACATGGGAATTGAAACCTATTTTGCATCCTTGATCATCACAATTCATAAAGTATTTTCATAGACACATGCATATGAATTTCACTTGCTCATCAAGGAAATTCTGTAAGAAAAGGATAAGCATTATTGGTCCTAGTTAGCAGACAAAATCCAAGACTCAGTCAGGACTGGACTAAATCAAGGCAGATGGCTGGTGAGGAAGAGTAAACTAGAAGAAGACACAGATATCCTAACTTCTCATTTATTGGCTGCTCTGTCAGGCTTTCATTCTTTGATTCTACAACTATTTACTAAGCACCTGATGTGTCAGGCACAAAATAATCTGCAATGAGTAAAACAGGCATGGTCTGCCTTTAAGGAATTTTCATTTTGGGGGAGACAGATAATAAACTCACAGAAACATGAGATGATTTCTGGTAACAATGGATACTGAGGAGAAGACTAGAGAGAGCGGCAGTCATTCAGGGAGTTGCACAGAAGTTCTCTTGGAAGACTGGCTTTTGAGCCAAGAGCCAGCAGGAGAAGGAGTCATGCTGAAGACACTAGGAACAGAAGTCAAACAGAAGCAGAGGGAGAGGAGCTGGTATAAAAGGTTGAGGATAGAAGGAGCCCCATGTGTCCAGAGACACTTGAGAGTGAGTCTTGGTCGGGAAAAGAAAGAGGGAGGCTGGGGCCACATCATGCAGAGCCAGGGAAAGGGGTTTAGATTTTAGTCTCCTTTATATTGGACACTCATAAGAGAGCATGAGATCCATCCCAGTGCATGTTGAGCACAGAGTAGAGACACCACATCTGCCCCCCCGCCCCCAGCAACATCTATGCAATCACTAGACACAATTTTATCTTGAATGCAAACTAGTGGTAACTGTGTCTTGTTGCAGGTGCACATTCCTAATCAATGCTCCCTATCCCCACCTCTTTCCTGCAGCCACAGACTAGAACATATACAAGGACCATAGGGCAGGATACTTGGTAAAGATTCCAATAGAGCAGAAATGAAGAAAAGGTCATTGTGTGCCATATGAACCCTTGAACAATGCACAACTTCCAGAAAGGAGATGGGTGCCTAAGCCTGTTTGAGCCAAAAAGAGAAGGCTTGCCCTTGAGCCACCTTTATTTATTTATTTAGCCAGATGGTAGTTTAATGGCTTTCTTAACACAAATGTGGCATGCACATAAGCTGTTGTCTATTCACTTTCTTCACTGTGCAGCCTGGCGTTGGGATTGGCAATGCTGATGTCCAGCTGGGCTGCTCCTTCCACATAGGCTTTGAGGTTCCTGGAGGAGACATTGTGAGAAATCTTTCAAAGTAAGATTTTTGCATTTCAGTAGCACTTCAAGCTCCTTGACCTATGGAATAGGAGCTTCTGGAAGCCACTGGGCAACATGTGCTTTGTTTTCTTCTTGCTCCTATAACTAATGATGGGCATCAAGATCTAGCACTTGAATCTCCTGTGTACCCTGTTGCCAATGCCTCTGGGTTACTGCCAGTTGCACTTAATTTGGATGTATCGGTCTGACTGGTGCCAGATGAACCTCTTGGTCCTCTTTTGAAAAATCTTGGGCTTCACCAGAGATCAGAGGGGGGCCATGATGCTGGGTAGGAGATGGCTGCCACCTCCACAAGTAGCACCGAGGAAGAGAGGGTCTTCAGCCACCATTTCTAATTGAATGTAGCTCTGTTCTGCATGGCTGGGGCATCTCTTTGACCTTAGTCTTTAATGTACAATTAAACTCACCCTCAGCATCCTGTTCTGGTTTGTTTTTTAATCCCTGTATACTTTCTGAAATAGCATTATTTTATATAAAAATAATAAGACCTGTTATTAGTATTGTCATTAGCAATACTAGCAACTAGCAAGTGTCTGTGCCAGATACTGTGCTGAGCGCTTTAGATCACATTTTCTCCACTTTCTGAGATAGTTACTATTATGATGCCATTTTACAAACAGCCACAGAAGGATTAGCTAGTGCTTCCCCAAGGTCATCCAGAGAGGAACTATAACTACATAGACCTTACTCTTCCCCGACAAAAGGACCCTCGGACATATTGTCAAATGAAACAGTGTGTGTGAGTTTTGGAGTAAACTAGGTCTGAGTTGGAGCTGTGTCACAGTTTCTTCAAGTTTGAAGTCAATGACAGCGTTGACTTCAAAGGATTTGGTGGGATGCAATGAGATACAAATAAAACATATAGCAGAGGGCCTAGCGCACGATGAATGCTCCACCACCCACGCCACATGGAGACCGGGCCTCAGTGACCTGCCATGCAGGAAAGCAGTAGCTGTCCCACAGGGCTCTCAAGGACATTCCTGCAGGTCATGGGTACAGAGTTCTCAACAAAGTGCCTGGTCTTCCCAACCCCGCCCCCCCATAAATAGCGGTGGCTTCTCAAATGACTCTAAGAACAAATGATATCTGGAATGGGTACCACTCACTGCAAACCAAAGTAGCAACTGGGGAGACCTCTTCTGTGCTTGTCATTCCTAAAACAGGAATGAACTAGGTCACCGACAACATGAGTACCTCTGAAATCAAGTTGTGGTAATGCTAATGGGCTGGCACATTTTTAATTCTGTGTGATACTGTTTCAGAAGCAGCCGTTGGCACTGTAATGGGAAAATTTAGTGCAAGACCTTTGAAGGAAAGTCTGATGTGTGATATTTAGTTGAAGTCAACTTCTGACAACAGTATGTTCTAGAGATTTGCAGATGTTCTCAAATCACATAATATTTCTCTAAAAAACTGCGTGTGATATTTATCTGATAGAGCATCTGGCATGAACGGGGAGTGTGGGTTTCTTTTTTCCTAGTTTAAAAACAACAATGACAATGACACAAATCTCTGGCTGAGCTTATCCGAAACATCCTGCATATGTAGCGGTGAGATTAATGGATTCTGAAACTGTGTCCCCTACTGAAAAGCTCATCAACGGTTCTGTTAATGTGAAATGCAATTGAGAAGTCCTGTGGGCTATATATCTACCTCATCTGTGGGGATTCCACGGGGACCAGGCCAACCCTAAGAGCATTGGAACCTGAATGAGAAACAAAAGAGGATCACTGCCTTCATTGGGCTTGCTCTGGAGCAACAGGTCTTTTTTCCTCTGAAGTTACATCCCCATTAAGGACAAAGAGAGAGAATGGTTTCCCTTTTTCAAATGAGGCAGCAGGCAATAATTTAACACCAAAGGTTTTATCCAGTTGCATCAAATCTTTCCTGTAAAGATCCGTCCCTTAGTTTCACCCAAGGTCATGTAAATTCCGCATTTCCTTAGATTATCCTCTGGCCAAGTTCTCAAGGAAACCTTCCC
Source organism: Vulpes vulpes (assembly GCF_048418805.1). NCBI lineage: Eukaryota > Metazoa > Chordata > Mammalia > Carnivora > Canidae > Vulpes > Vulpes vulpes. Next base: position 84,157,316 of record NC_132788.1, read on the forward strand.
TGAATTCTTGCAACCACTGTGCTTCTTCTGGTAGGCAGCATGGAAGTGGGGAGGTGAGGGTTTGGTGAGTGCTGGTCTGGAAGCTGGGAGTCTCTGGTTCTCTCTGCCACTAGCCTATGTGACATTGGGCAAGGTTTGGCTCTCATAGTCATCTAAGGCATATGAGGGACTTGAACAAAGCTTCCCTTCATCTGTAACATATGTTAACACTAACTTTGCCCTTCCTCTCTTGAGCCCAACACTTGATCTGCACATTCTTTCCGGCCTGTAATGAAGAAAGGCTGCTTCTTTATTTGACCTGCAAATGTCCCTACTTTGTTTTTAATGATCATCTGAAATAGAGGTTCTTACTCTGGAGTCCCCAGATAGACCCTTAAATAAGATGCAAAAGCTGTAATATAGGTGAAATATTTAAGGGGTCAGGGGAAAGCTTTATGATTTTCATTTGTTTATTCAGTAAATATTGAACACCTATTATCTGCTAGCCACTGAGCTAAGCAAGGGAAATAAAATGGTGATCTGGGGAGATACAGTCCCTGACCTCCCTAAGCCTCCTTTATAATTAATCAGGAAGATTCTAGAAATGAGTAAATGGGCAGTCACAGTGTGGTACGAAAGAGGCATGATGGGGTCATGTGGAACACATGAGTTGCTGTCAGAGCTTGACAGAGGAACTCCTCACTCAGATACTATACCATTTTCCCAGGACTTCAGACCTAGAAAACAAAAAAGATAGAGCCTCTGAAATAAAGGAAAGGGAATTTGACATGGTGCTAGTATGAGCAATATATGGAGAAAGTGATGACAGATAGACAAATACATGTGAGATGTTAATTCATGGCTAATAAGGCATTCAGCTTTGCAGTGTTTGGCTTAAAAGCTTGAAATAGTCATGGTCATTGTCATCACAATCATAGATAATGTATATTGAGCTCTTAGTATGTACCAGATTCCTGCTAAGCATTTAACATCAGTGATCTGATCTAATCTTCACAAAATGTCTGTGAGGAGGTCATCTAGTCTGGTCTTATCCATGAGAACTCAAGGGCTCATGGATATTAAATTATCTGTTCAAGGTATTCCAGCCAAAAAACAGTAGTATATCTGTGATTTAAATGCAGGTATGAATGATTCATAAGTTTAACACAAGTGCAGATTTTTGGATCACAACGAGGGTGTACCTGGAACCTTCACCTTCCAAATAGCTGGAAAATCACATTTTCTTGAATTGTTTTGCCAAATATGGCCAGGCCTCATATTTAAAAATGAAAATGAAACATCAGTACCATCTGTTCCTCCTCACGGTGGAAGACATTCTCTTCTGGGCAGGCTTGGAGAGGCCCTCAATTACCAGCTCAAATTGAGATGGTTTAATACATGTCTGTGGCCCAAAACCAGTCATAGAGCTCAAAGAAGAAGCAAAGCTCTAAGGGGCTTATTAACAATTTAACATTTCCAAAGCATGTGGGATTGTTAATTCCATTTTCCGCAGACATACTGTCATAATGATTAAGACCTAGTCTCTGTAGGAATGCAGAAATGTGAAATCCATTGTGTGGCTGCACAGTTCCTACTGTCTTATTGTAAGCTACCGTAAGAGCCTCCTTATCTGGCTGGGCGCCTTACTCTTTCTCTTTTACAATTGACCTTGATACCTCCACATCCAGAGTGTCTGTATTCTCTCTTCCTTCTTTTATGAGAATTTGATCCAAAAGATACAAAGCCCCCTGAAATAGCTTTTGTTGATAGTCTTATTCCCCAAACACCTGAAAATGTCTTGTGGAAATGTCATTGCCCTAAGAAGTATGTTGGTTTATCATTCAACAGGCTTTTACTGAGGGCAGGACCTGCCCTCTAGGGATACAGAAATGAGTCAAAAGCCATGGTCAGCAATCAAACTGCTTGAAAGGAAGGAGGAAGAATTGATTTACTCATGTAACTGAAAAGTTTAATGGTAGAGTTAATTCAGGCATGACTGGATCTGGGGGCACAAGCAGTGTCTCGAAGGGCTTTGTGTTTCTTTACTTCTTTCAGGTAGCTTCTTTCTATGGAAGGTAATGTGAATACCGGCATCTTGAGGCTTATATCCTATTAGTTTAAGCAGAACATTGTTTTTCCCAACAATGCTTAGAAAAAATTTGCACAGAGAACTCTGGCCCAATGAGTTACATGCCATTGATGAGCCAGGAACCATGGCCAGAGGGATAGAGTTCTCTGAGTGACCAGATCTAGATCCTGAGTCCCTGAATAGGGACAGGTAGAAATAAAATCAATTCCATCCCAATCATAAGGAATATAATAGTCTCTTAGAAGAGAGAAAGTTCCATCACAAGAAGGAAAGCTACATGTACAATACACAGAGGGATGGGTATAAAGCATTAATGGAACCCAGAAAAAGTAGGGGAGGAAGCTCAGAAATGCTTTCCTGAGGGGCTGGTATGTGAACAGAGTCACGGGGTGAATAGGAAGTCACAAATAGAAGGGTGACTCAGAGTTTAATCCTGCTTTGCTAATGCTCCAATGTAATGACCTAGGAAAATCATTCGAAAGAAGTTTATAAAGCATCTACCAAACAAGTTAGTGCTGGGGCTGCATTGAGGGACACCTGCTACTTTGCCTCTCGTGGGTCTTACAGTCTAGAGTAGTGACCAGCATTTAATAATTGCACAGATGATAAAACAATTATCCTTTTAGAAGTGCTAGAAGGAAAGATCACTACGCTAGAGTCAAAGTATACTTATGCCCTTGCATTTAAGTTTTCCCAGCAATAAAATGGCAAAGAAAATTATCGTAACCATCTCCCAAAATCAATCAGTAATATATAACACAGTGAGGAAGATAGGTGAATTCACTTACACACACATGTATGCATGCATGCACACAAGAAAAGCAGAAACATCCCGAAATGAGAGGGATATGCCTGTTCCTGTACTTAGCTGGCTCACTGAGTATCATCTTAAAATGCATCATTTCCTTACTGCCCAACTGCCCTTTGTTCTCACCTTTTTAGCATACCCAATTCAGTGCTTACATTTTTACACCCAGGCACTCCAGGTCTTTAAAGCACTGTATCTACAGTCAGTACAAAGCACCATCATCTGTCTTTTGTTATTTCCTCCTACCAAGCATTTGGGGATCAACAAACTTTCTTTTTCTTTTTTTTTTTGCATGGAAGCAATGAAAAACTTGGCATGGTGCTTTTACACTACTGATTCTATTATTCAGTAATTTAAATAGATTATACTCTTTTGTAACCATCCCGGTCAAAAAAGAATTCTATTGTAGAAACTCCCCTTGTAGGTATTTCAAGTGGAATTTACCTGTTCATTTATACACACCCGAAAATCACAGTGGAGAGCAGAGATGAGGCTGTACCTGCAGAGGGCACAGCTGTGAGGAAGTGACTTTTGCAGTGGGAACCTCCGTGAGTGATGGAAAAAGTGTGCCATGCTTGTGCCCATTCACTTGTGCCCAGGGGCTTCGACTCTTTATTAAATGAAAGCCAGATGCTTATGGTTAACATTTTTAATAGGCTCATTCTCCCAGGTAGCTCATAAAACCCCACTAATAAATCAAAGGACCCCTCTAATCAGAATCTTAAAGGATGCTACAACGTTGCTGACGTATTACATGAATTAGAGGCACTGGAAGCCAGATTCATAATTTTTTTGGAAGTCTCCACTCCCTGTCCTCTATATCTATATCTATAAATCTCTGTATCTATATCATCTCTATCTATATACATAAATATAAATATATTTATTAATATATGTATTATATATATATTTTATATGCTTCTCTCTTTCCCCAAGGAAATAAAGACTGGAAAAAGAAGTTGGGGATGAATGTCTCAGTGTCACAGCTAGCACTGTGTCTTCCACAAGACAAAGTGAATTACGAAGAGAAAAATTTCCAAGTGATTTAAAAGATACTATTTAAATTCTATTAGGATTTTTTGAAATAAAAGGCAGCAAGTTAAGTGAGAATAAGATGTAAACCTTCCTGCAATATTTGATTGCTAATGAACAGAAAGTATTAATCTTAGCAGGAGAAAGAGAAAAATGCATAGTGTTTTTCATTAAATCAACTAAATGATTAAATGAGTTAGTCAGTAGAAAACCATTTTAATTTTCTGAATGTGAAATGTGCAGCTTATAACAAATAAATTCAAAGCACCTTTCTAAGCAAGTTTTGCCCATAAAAAATGTGGGTTATAAAGATGTTTGGTATTTTCTTCTTTATAGATAGTCAATATTTTAATGCAGTGACATTAATTGTGCAGAATGAAATGCCCCTACTATCTGGGCTTAAAAAAAAGTTGGCATCCAGTTCAACGTCCCTAATGGATCTTCAACACTATTACAAAATGATTGATTGTTGTCATACTCATTTTAGCAGCTTTCAGAGCTGTTATATTTTTAATTAAATTGGCTGTGAATTTTGTAAGTGGCAAAGGTTGATAAACTATCGCTCGACACAATATTACTATTCTTCTTAGCGTGGCTGTCATAGTTGGTACATTTATGTGCAAATCTTAACATTCCATAAGTCTCTTTAGTCTCAGGCATTGATCTGCAAGATGACTTGTTGTTTGGAGATGAGGGAAAAAACATAAAAATTAACTCAGCAAAGCACATGATTCTGAGACGTGACTTGTTAAACAGAGAGGAGATCTAGCCTCCGTACATTGGCTTACCATCCTCCCTTCTTGCACCTTATCAACAAAGGAAAGCAGCCGTGCTTAGTAGGTCACGATGCCAATTTTTCCACCAACAGGTTTTGAGAGGCTCCTTTGAGCCAGACCTAAGGCTGAGTATTGGGAATACAAATGTGAGTCTTGTGGGAGACCCAGGCACTGATCCAGCTGAACAAATATGGACCAACCCAGAGAAGTGCTCTGAAGGAAAGGGTCAATCTGGGATGAAGGAGGCTACTAAGTCCGGGGTTCAGGCAAGGCTTCTCTTAACAGATGGCCCTGGAACTGAGTTCTGAAGTTAGGACAGCAGCCAGTTGGGGGGCAGCAAGTACCTAGGCTTTGGGGTACCAGGGAACCATTTGAACACCTGAAAGAAGACCAGTTGCCTGGAGCCTAGAGTGGCAGTAAGGTGGGAAGGGAAGTACTTTCAGTCATGGATACAGTGTCTGTATTTTCAGGAAGCCCTGGGGAGGTGACCGACAACCATAGATGCTAAAATGGTTCCATCAAGGCAAAATGCCCCACTTTTATGTAAATGACTCCTATTGGCCATGAGAAAACCTGGGTTTGTATCCCAACTGAGTTGACTGACCCTGGTAAGATACATAATCTCTGAACCTCGGTTCTCACACCTGTCCAATGGGAGTAATGGTAGTGCCTCTATTACTGGGTTGCAAGGATTATATTATCATTTGTGCAGAGGTTTCATGTGATTTCTGTCATGTAGAAAGTACCTAATCCATGATAACTATTATTATCTTAGAATAAGGGAAGTAATCAGTATATAGTAAATTAATTCTCTTACTGTGCCTTTGCAGAAAATAAAAATGGGGTTTCACTTTGCATAAAGAGGCAGATGCCTTTGAAATAAGCTTGAATTTTCTTCTTCGACTACTGGGTCATCTTTTGTGCTTGAGAAATTTCTCATTATGCTACTGACTCTTCATGAGTAAGTATCCTCCCATTGGTTCATGTATCTTGCTAGTTATGAGTTCGTGACAACCAACAAATCATGTTCAAAGCCCATAGATAGTGAAGGTTTGACCACAAGTCATGGAAGGAAGAGTTCTGGCTTTAATTCAACATTGTTCATCATGGGAAAAAAAAAATCAAGCTTTGGAATCCCACAGACCTGGAGCTCAGTCCCGGCTGGGACACTTAATGTCTGTGAGACCTTGAATGCATTATCCTTTCTGAGCCTCATTTTTCTCAACAGCAAAATGAGGATAATTCTATTCTTTATATAGTATGCTATTTACCTGAAAGAAAGAAAAATGTCTGCTATATAGTAAAAGCCCCACATTTGTGGCTCTTCTAATTAACACAGCTCAATCCCCTGATAATTCCTATTATGTATGGTGGTTGGGGGATTGTGGGGACTAAATCCCCTTCAGTTATGCAGTCTTAATATCTAAGGTGGACAAAGTGGATGTCATTCTCAGCACTGCACAAATGACCTCCACACTATTCTGTAACAAGCTTTTGGATTTGGGTACACGATTACTTCAATGAGACATTCAAACCAGCAACTATGGAACAGCTTAGGGTGTCCTGGGAACCTCAGAAGATGGATGACTACATGGGAATATTGTATTTATTAGTAAAAATTGTGCATGGAGTAAACATGGCAGTTACTTTCAGTGGGGTAATCTCCATAGTTTCCAACAAGAGGCAGTGCAAATTGCAAAGGAGGGAAAAGAATATCTCAGTTTTCCTTACAGATGAGCCACAGAGCTACCATTTGTATTTGCAGGCGATTTCAATCATTCTGCATGCATGCTCACCCTGGCAACATTTCAAAGCATTATTCCACGTTACTGTAGTATTTTATCACACGTCACAAGTCTGACATAGTTCTCTCTTTGGCAAGAAAGTGCTCGAGGCTAAGTATCAGATTTTGTCAGTCAGTAGGAAAAAGGAATTGTTACAATCCAGAAGTGGCTAGGGAAACATACCTTCAAGTACTACAGATTTGTAAAGGTAAAGCTCCAGTAGAAAGCAAGACTAGGGACCACAAGCTTATGTCTTGTTGGTTTCTGTGTATTCTTGGCTGTGCTCCCCTACAAGTTGGATCTACAAGATCCAACTGAGCCAAGCCACAAGAGTGTTTCAGTGACCAGTGGAGGTCAAATTCTGATGCTCAAAATGGAGGGGGAAATGGAAGTTGTACGAGGAGTAATTTACATCATCAGGTCTTCTGTATCTGTCATCCAGGGAAGTAGATTAACATCCTCACTGACATGGATTACCTGGTCACCTCATTTTGCCTTTCTCTTGGTGAGGCCCAGAGTTGGCTGAAAAGGACTTTATGCTTCTCTCCATTTCCTTCCTCCAACCAAGGTATATTTATTTGGCATCTTGTCTCTGCCATCCTTTGTACCAGATCCTGGAAACCACAGTGAACATAAGAGATGTAGACCCAGAGCTCAGGGGTGCCATGTCAGAGCCTTTGAGTGCTGTCCAGGGTGCTAGCAGTACACATGGGTAGGTCATTGACTCAGATTTTGGTGAGGTGACGACTACATCAAATTCCAAAGGGCACATGAATAATTACAAGAAGCAATCCAGTTCTTCCTGCCCCTGCCTTCTCCCTGTTCTGAGCCTGTCTGAGGGATAGGCAAGATTGGGATATGAAAGAGCAAGGCCCAAATTCAAGCAACTCCTCATTTCCCAAATATCAATCATTAATTACAGTCTCTGCCGTATCTAGGAACCACTTCTAGTGCCATTGATGCTTCTTCAAATCAACTTCCTTTCTCACCTGAAAACAGTCATGGAGAAAAGCAAGATTATAACATTCTTGTAACAGAAAAGTAGTACAATGTGCTATAAATAGAAGGCAACTATAAAAGTAAATATAATGAAAAAATAAAATGGTGTTATTAAATTTCACCTGGATGCTGTTGTTTGAGCCTGAGGCCTGTTCTTTTCTGGTACAAAATGGGAGATTGTCAAGCCTTAGAGCAATGTGAGGGACAAAGGAACACCAAACTCAGCATGTTCCTGGAGAGAACACAAGGAGAAAGGGATATTGAAACTAAACAATCACTATGAGATTCTGCATTCTTGAAGGTCATGACTCTACTACCTATAACCACCTGTGTCCCTACAGAGGAATGTGTCCCATGAGAGGTCCAAGACAGTGGGGACATGGAGTAGCAGGTAATGCAGGGACAGAGGTAATGAAATGCGTGGCTTCGTAGTCCTTGTTAAGGAGTTTGGATTTTATTCTGAAAGGTTAGAAAGCTGAGGAAGTAAGCCGATGGCTGGCTGGCCTGATCTGCCTTGATTTCAGAAAGCCCAAGCACCTGCGGGGGGTGGGGGCCGAGAATGGATAATGATCAAACCTGGAAGAAAGGACTTGCAGGAAGGCTCTGGAAGAACCCAGGGGAAGGAAGATAGTGGCAAAAACTAGAAGAGTGAATGTGGAGAGGGAGAGAAGGGGAAAAAAATCTATCAAGCTTCTTGATCGATTGGGTAAAATACATAGTATGTACTTGAAATGTTTTCTAAATGATATGGCTCTAGATCTTTAGGGAGAACCAGGTCAGTCCAGCTGTTCTTATACCAGGTTTTGGCCAAGTATCCATTCTCTCTCAACTCACCCCTACTGCCCTCCCCAGACCTTCTCCCTACATCCTGTTTGTGGGTCTCTGGACCATTGAGATTCCTCAGCAGTGAGGTCTTGCAAACCAGGCCTGAGATTTGATAATGATGGAATCCCTTTGGGCTCCTTATGGGGGTGGGGAAGTTCTCAGTTTCTCCCATTAGTTCTCATTTGTGGCAAGGCACTGGTTTTAACTGGGATAATTTTATGCCCAGGGGACATTTGGCAATGTATGGAGACATTTCTGGATGTCACAAGTGGTAAGGAGGGGTATGCTAGCCACAGTGGGTAGGTAGAGACCAAGGATGCTGCTAAGCATTCTAAAATGCTCAAAACCACCTCCCACAACTGAGAATTAACCAAGTCTGAAAATGTCAATAATGTCTGAGTTTGAGAAACTCTGGCAGGACAATGGGAATGTCACAAAGTGTTGCATGAGGACAGAGAAAGAAGGCTATGGAGGGGCAGGTACTTCTATCAGGACACTATTATCTGCAGTACAGGTGGGTGAGTTGGGGGAGGGAGAGAGTTTGAAGGTTGGGGGCACCACTTTCTCTGAGTTTTCCAGGATTGGGGTTAGACCAAGGCCAGGAAGCCAGTTGGAAGAGGCAGTAGCTGTAAACAAGCCCCGTACTCTCAAGCACCCAGGGCTGCCATAGTGGTCCTCACGAGGAAGGGAGAGGCTGTGGGCTGACTCTCCAGGCAGATCAGGTGCATCTGCAGGAGGAACTCACACAGTCCAGCACCCCAGCATGTGTGTTGAAATTCCAGGAGTCTTCACATTGCCTTGGCTAGACTCCAAGCCTGCCCAGAAAACAAGCATCTCTGTTTTCAGAGGATGGTAGCAATAATTACTTTGTCCTGGGGGAAAAAATGGCAGAAAGAGAAATACTTTGTAAATCTCTGCATGTCTCCTGCCTGCAAGCTTTGAGTCTATTTGTGAAACATTTATCTCCTTGTATACTCATCCCCCACCCAAATAATTATCATTTAGTTCATAAACCTAATAGCCTGAGGTATGCCAATCAATAAGAAAGAATGCAGGAAGCTGAATCCGAGGCATCATGGTATTGAACTGTCTGCAGAAAGCTATGAGACCTTCCTCTAAAATGAGCATGTTTCCAGGCCACTGAGATATTGAGAGGCGCCCATATGTTCTCCAAGTGTTTGGGAAGTTAGAGAAACGACTTATGCATTCTGTTCTGATTCATGAATGAGATGGACATTGAATTTCTCTTTATTTAATGAATGTAGAGACTGCAGATAGGAATGAATTGACTTTCATGCAAACAGGCAGGGGCAGGGGCTCTGTTTTCACTTCTGTGGACAGGAGCAACTCTGTCTTCATGATATGCACACAACAATCCAGGAGCTGACTACATAAACAAAAATTTGAGGAAAAAACTCCTCTGATTAAATATATAGGCATAGTGAAAGACTTTTATATACTTCTTTAGGAATCAGGCAGGACTGGTAGACAAAATAAGTCAGGATATGTGAGAAGTAAACAACTTTACAGTCCTATTCTTCACTACAAATTGGAAAAGGCTGATTTTCTCTCCATTATTCCCCTCCACATTGCCTCTCCAAGTGTTGCTAGGATGTCTCTGAAAGCTGGGTATGAGATATAGGCAGATCTGGAGCACATGTGCTTATACTAAAGATATCCCACTTGGTTTGGGCAGCAAAGTCCATTGATGGGCTTATCATTCCTATCATAACCTTGGAAGTAAGTGACAACTCCCAAAGGACCCCCTCTCATGGACTGCATCTTTTTCCTAGGGTTTAGCTTCCAAGAAAGCATGGGGAGAATCCTCATTTGGGAGCAGAGGAAGGTAAAGAAACACCCTGGGTTCAATGTCCAGCAAAGGCATCCAGGCCAACTTCACTGATCAATAACACACAATGAGAATATCACTAAAATTCATTAGCAGGACTGAATCCATAACTTCTGCCCTCCCTGAGACCACTGAGACTCCTTCCTTTGTGAACTCTTGGGCCAGGGATTATCCTTTCCTTGAATTATAGTGAAATCTGTCTTAAGTGATCACCCAGGGACCATCCAAAATTGGTAACTTGGTAGAGGTTGAACTTTAGCTAAAGGTCAAACAAAATTCTCTGGAAACCTTAGGGGTTGCTTAAAGGTGAAAGAAAAAGTTGAAATGAAAATTGACTTAATCCCTGGTTTATGAACCAAGTAGCACAGCTAAGCAAGCTGAGGGATGCATTCAGCTCATAAATGTATCTTGACTTATGTTTCTGAAATGCCTCATCCTTTTTGTCAAGTACCTTGGCCTTTCTGGCTTGTTAATCACATGCCTTGAAATGATTTTATTTTCCAAGGCTGCCCATACATTTTGAAGACCTTTGGCCGTATGTTTGTGACCCGTGGAAGGGGTAATGCTATATTCCATTCTAGGTCAGGCTCTGCTCACCACCCAGAGAATGGGGCCCACAAAATGCCTTGAAGATCCTAAGTGTCTTTACCTGGGAAGTAGAAATTGGCTTAACTATCAGAACATCCATTCAGTATAGGAAGGACTTTTTAGAGGAAGAGATCTGTATTCTGTCATACAAAGAATTATCTTTATGTCATATCATAGAGACCTAGCATAGAAAATAAAATAGGTATGTAATCCATTTTCTGATCCTCTCTGAAGCGCTCAGAGTAGAATTTGTAGGAATCTTGAGGTAGATCTGGATTTCCTGGGGTTAAAGCTAAGAGGGCAAAGAACAGAGGGAGGTGGAACCAGTATACTTTTCTTATTCCTTCCTGTAAATAGAGAAAGAACTAGACACATTTGGTCTAAATCCTAATTGTGACACATTTTGTATCTTGGATTGATCACTGCAACCTACTCAATCTCTATTTCTTCATCTGTAACAGGACAAGCAATAATAATCCCTAAAGTTGCCATCTACGGAACACTTATGTATCACATCGTAGGCTGGATAAAGACTTTATTTATATACTCTATCTCAGTGAATCCCCACCATAGCATTTGTGTGAGTGATGGTATCTCCATTGGAAGTGGTAAGAGGGTCCATGAAATATTGGTCAAAAGCCCATACTTTTCAGGGATGCTGAGGACATTCAGTGACATGGTGCCTGCTGCATAAGAGTATCTCCATGAAAGTTGATTTTATTCCTCTTTCTATAGAGATGGGCATTATAGAGTGAACATGCATTTCAGAATTTCTGTACTCTGATGGGATGGGATTTTTCCCTTTGTTTATTCTTCACATATTTATTTGAACAGTGCTAAGTGCTGGGAGCACAGTAAGCAACTGAACAGATGTGTTCTGTGCTGGTCGAGTGAGGGTCATGGGCCCTGTTGTGCACTCCAGCTCCAATTGAAACAGGGGTAGAGGAAAAGCAATTAGGGAAGTTGCCCTCTTGGGATAGGCACACTGACTTGAGGCTTTTTGGTATTGAAGCAAGTGTGCCCAGTTCAGTATATTGAGGCTTTCTTGATATACTGTATTAATGTTAATGTTACTTGGACATTCGAGTTAGTTCCTATACATAGGAAACTGGCGTTCTGAAAAAAAAGGGTGTTTTCATGAAGTGAAGCCCTCAAACATACTCTCTGCGCCTTCCCCCTGTAACTAAAGACTTATTTGTGTTACTGGTAATGGAGCCAATGCAGCGCACAGGTCTAAATCAGCTCAGCTCAGTAGCCTAATTGAAGGCTCCCTGGAAACCAGGCAGACAACCACCACAAAGGCGAGCTGTGGCAATAGTCCAGAAATGGCTTATGTACCTGAAGGTTTGATCCTGTCGTCTGCAGCTTCCCGGACCCTGGCTGATGGTATCTATCCAGAGCAACCATCCCTCTTCCCTGAAAAATATTTACTTTTCTGATCACAGCTGTTGTTTCCAAAAGCACCCCAGAGCAAGAACAGCACACAATGATGCCATCTTCTTTCTAGAAATCCTTTCTTATGTCCAAGCTAATGAGCCAATAACTAAATGGCAAATGCTTCATGAAGGCCTGCATACTTGGCCACAGCTTTTCTCCCTGACTGAAGTCATAGTGATGCCAAGCTATTAGCTTACCTGGGATCAGTATGACCAAGCAGAAGTCTCCATCCCTCTCCTCTGTAACAGGGGAGATGCTGGGACTCCTATGGTCTCCCAGTGCTGGCAAGTCCTTAGCCATTTTCAGTTATTCTTCATCAGGGTAAGCACATTCAACTCCATATGATTGTGCAGTTTCTTATAAAAGCTGGTTGATTCATGGACTGACACAAAGACTAACAGGAACTTCAGATCCACTGCTCAGGCTGAATCAGTATCTTTTAAGAGCTTTAGAGGGGATTTAAGGTAAATAATGAACCTAGATGTTTCTATAAGAGACCCTGGTTATTCCAAAGCCTACTTTTCTGTGTGATAGGCCTCAAGAACTTCGTACTAAAGCAGAGTCAGTCCCAGGGTTTATCAAATCATAGCCTACATGCTAAATCAGACCTGCTGCTTGCTTTTGTAAACAAAGTTTTATTTGAACATAGCCATGATTTTGTGTTGTCTGGAGCTACTTTTGCACTATAACAGCAGAGTTAGTGTTTGCGACACAAATTGTATGCCTACAGAGCCTAAAATATTTACTATATGGCTCTTTATGTCAGATAGACAGGTAGATGATAGATAGATGGATAGATATAAATTGCTTCCCCCTGACCTATCCTAAAATGGGGACAAAGGGTTTAAACAACATAAGCGCTGTGAGGACAGAGCCTGTGGTGGTCTATTCACCTATGTAGCTCCAGGGTCTCATAGGTAACAGTTACAACAAAGGAAACACATTAGACTTTTTCCCAGTCTCTAGAAGTTCCCTTTACTTTGGTTCTTTATCCACTCTCCATCTTCACTGATTGTGGGAGTCGCAGCATCATCATCTGTCTTCAATCTTACAGCCTCCATTTGCACTTTGTTAAGCTTGTAATCACATGGTGTTCTTTATTGGACAAATACTCTTGATACCGCCTTAAAGTTCTGGGCACCAGGAGGATACTGTGGTGAACAATCTAGCTCATTCCATGTCCTCAAAGAAATTACCCTTGTGGGCAAGACAGACAAAAACGAGTAAACATGCAAATGTTGGATGCAATTCCAACAGTGTTGGAGCAAATGAATGTAGATAGAGGTATCAGAAAAGCTTTGCCAAGGAGAGAACTTTGCAGCTGATAACAAATGGAAAAAGGCACAGAGAATTTTCTAGGCAGAGTAAATATTGATGGCAAAAGCCATGGGTCTAAGATGAGCTCGGCATGCAAGTAGAAGGAGCTGTGGTTATACAAGCAGGCGGCGGCCCAGAGGTCTTACCGGTTAGAATTGTAGGGTCTTAGAGGAGGAAATGTCATGACCGAAGTTGTATAAGGATCACTCTGGCTGGGTTGAAAGAAGGTGAAGGTATAAGCCAGGGGGCCAATTAGGAGGTTATCACAGTGGTTTATGATAGATCATGGTACAGTGGAGGTGAAGAGAAGTAGCCCATTTGGCAGTATGACTCCGAAATACGGGAGGTTGAGGGCACCTGGGTGGCTCAAGCAGTCGGGCATCTGCCTTAGCTCAGATCATGATCCTGGGGCCCTGAGATCGAGCCTTGCATCAGGCTCCCTGCTCAGTGGGGAGTCAGCTTCTCCCTCTCCCTCTGTTCCTCCCCCTTGCTCTCTCTCTCTCAAATAAATAAATCTTAAAAAAAAAAAAAAAGAAATACAGCTGGTCGATTTTGTTAATGGAGTTGACTATGAGGACTTAGAGACTAAGAATTCCTAGTATTTGGCTTGAGTAACCAGCTGGATGACTAGTGATATTTCCTGGAAAGACTGACACAGACATAGGATAGGGAAGCTACAAGTTAGGTGGTTGGTTATAAGAAATAGGAAGTTTTTGCCGTACATGCAAGAGCAATCATTGGGAAACCTGTTGATACACATGCTTGGAACTCATTAGAGAGTTCCAGGCTAGAAACAAATTTGGGAGCCACAGAGATGATGTTTGGAGCCATGGCTTTGAATGAGATCACCTGGGTGGGAAGGGAGTCAATTAAATTGCTGAGAATCAGAGTCAGGTTGATGTTTCCAGGTTGGGTATGAGAAAGTGGGAACACTTTCCAGACAGAGGGCACTACAAATGCAAAGGACCTGAGGTGAACCATACTCGGAATACTTAGAGAATGTGGTTGGAGTACAGGGAGCATGGGAAAGATTAGAGCAAGATGAGGTCAGAGGGGGGCTTAGATCCTATTCCATATGTGAGGGGAGGAAAGGGGCCAAAGAACACCAGTTACTGGGCTTTAGAATCTGAGCTCTAGAGAAAGGATGCCCGAAATTTTCTATCAGTTCTGCTACTTGCTGGACCAGGCAAACTCCTCGTGCTGCCATTTTCTCATCTGTAATATAGGGATGATACCAGTACCCACCGCACAGGGCTGTTTCAAAGATTAAGTGGAAAAAAAAAAAGATTAAGTGAAATAATGTATGAAATGTGCTTAGATCAAGTGCCGAGCATATAGTAAGCGCTCAGTAAATGTCAGCTCTGACTGTCACATGATCTGACTTCTCAGTGATGCTGGACTATAGCAGTTCAAGAGTAGAAGCAAGGAGACATTTAGGAGGTGGTTGTGGTCACCCAGGGGAGAGATGGGCCTTTCTCCAAATCCTGTGGAGGCCTGCCTCTTTCCATGACTTTCCCCTGAGAGACCACCGCTGTTTCTGCCTCGTTCTCTGAGCGGTCAGAGCCCATCCTCCCAGCACTTTGCACCTAGCCTGTGAACCGTGCTGCTCTTCTCCCACCTCTCTGTGACTGGGGCATGAGCTCCTCAAGAAAAGGGCCCTGTCCCTAATCAGCATGCAGTGGTGATAGTGTGTGGCCATCACCCCCGGCGAAGAGAACAACAGTAGTGTGTGTCAGCATGTAGCATTGGGAACGCATGCAAACCACAGCACATCTCCTAGGACAGGTCCAAGTCGTAGAACAGAAGGAGCAGAAAAGCTGTGGGGCTCCAGCTTGAGCACCTGGAGCCAGGAGCCAGGAGGTAGGCTCACTCCCTGAGCGGAGTGGTGGTGGCGGTGGTAGGAGGGGTGCTTCCAGCCCATGGGCAGGGGCGGCACCTCAGCAGGCATGGGGTTTTCAGGCTCATTTATATCCTGTGGGTATGTGCGAAGAGCTGGGCAGGCAATTCAAATGCATTCTCGAGGTCACAGCACCAAACTCGGGCTGCCTTAGCTCCCAGAACCATTAGCAGGGTAATGTGTTCTCTCATTGTGAGTGGGAATCAGAAGGACTGTAATGGGGCTTCATTAGATCCATCTGTCCATCCACCACATCGTCTCCATCCCTCACTACTTGACTGGAGAGACGGGAACACCCCTAGCTAATTAGATTTATCCTAATCTCCTTTCTGCCTCGTCAGTCCTCTCAGAGGCCATCTGTGGGTTTAGAGTTCAGACCCTTAAGAATTATGCTAATCAGTCTTCTGCTAATTTCAAGTGTTCATCTGATGACCACAATTTGAAACTTCTTGCTGTGACAAATGGGAACCCACTGTAAGATTCTGTGCTAATTTTAAACACCCTCATCCAATGAAGTGCGGGAGGGGAGGGGAGGAAAGGGGCCAATGATCCACATAATGGATCATTTCTAAGAAAATAGTGAGGTGAAGAGCATGTAGTCGTGGACAGTAAGTAAGAAAACCAGAGTCAGGGCGGAAAGAATTTTAATTTTTTTTTTTAATATGAGTAGGAGATGATTTGCTTTCATTTGTAGACTCAAGAGGAAGGTGCCTGAGCTATTACATGTAGCATGGATTGTTTATTTTGGTGGTGCAACCGCTGGTGTGTAAAATGCAGAGGGGAAGGAATTCACTGAGGTAGGTACCCCAAGGGAAATGACTTAGGAGTAGATTTTCAGACCCTGCTGCATCCACTAGAGCCTGTAGCCTGGTCAGTAGAGGCTGGTATGGAATGTTAAGCAGATTTCTGTGCAGAGAGGTCACCCCAGCATTGCAGTGGTTTGAACCTGGCAGGAGAAAGGGCACTTTCTGACATGGCGCAGTGACATTTACCACAGGACCTAAATGCACCCAGGCCCCCGGTAGGGTGAATACAAATCATCAGCTCTGGTCTTAGGGGGCCCCCACAGGGGACTCAGTGGAAAGATTGATACTACATTAATTATTTTGTTGAGGGGAAAGAGAGTCTTTACTGGGAATTATAGCCCAGAATGGCACTTCCCAAACTTAAGTGTGCCGATGAATCTCTTGGACATTCTTGGATCTTGTTAAAATGGTTTTTGATTCAACAGGCCTGGGATGGAGCTTAAGAATATGCATTTCTAGCAAGCTCCTGGGTGACAATGACTGCTGGTTTAGAGACCACACTTGGTGGTGGCAGGAGAGGTTAAGAGTTTGAGGAACAGAAGGAATCAGGTTCAAGTCCTGGCAATTTACTGATCAGGCAGCCTTAGGCAAAGTACCTGCCTCTGTAACTAATACTTCCTGAATTTCTACTATGCACCAGAAACTGTGCTCAGTGAAATAGCTGGATCAAGATAGAGAAAATATCCCTGCTCCCCTGGGGTTTTTAATCTGATAGAGCAACGCATAAGAACAAAGGTAACAGGGGCACTTGGATGGTTCAGTCGATTGAGCATCTGCCTTTGGTTCAGGTTGTGATCCCAGGGTCCTGGGATTGAGCCCCATGTTGGGCTCTCCACTCAGTAGGGAACCTCTGCCTGTCGCTCGGTCTGCTTATGCTCTTGCTCTCTCTCTCAAATAAACAACAACAAAAAAAAGGTAACAAAACACAAAATGTGTAATTGTAGTTATAGCCTGTGATCATTGCTAGTAGTGACAGCAAAGGTGGTTAATGTTTACTGAGAACCTAGTAGGTACAAAGCCTTAAAGAATTTCACATACACCCACTGATTGAATCATTATAACTGCTCTGTACGATTGGTACTCCTGTCCCTGATTCAGACGCAGACATTGAGGCTCAGACATGAAGTATCTTGCCCAGCCTCATGTACTGAAAGGTGGTTGAGACCTGATCGAGAGGCAGGCCATCCATCTCTGGAGCTAGTGCTCTTGAGTATAGCCCACAAACTTTTCCTGTAAAGGGCCAGGTAGTAAATATTTTAGGCTCTACAAGCCATTCGGTTTTTGTCACACCTACCTAATTCTGCCCTTGGAACATAGAAATTGTCACGACAGTGCATGAGGAGGAAGAGCAGCCGTGTCCCCATGAAAGAGCATGTGCCGGCGTAGGTGGCACTGGCCCTGATTTGACCCGTCCGCTATAGTTTGCCAACACCGGTTCCTGATCATTATCCTTGACTAGCTTTTCACATTTTTAAAGCAGCCTCATATGACAGAAATAGAATGTGAGCTACACATGTAATATAAACCCTTAAAGTAGTCATGTTTAAAAAAAAAGATAAAATTTTAATAGATTTTATTTAATCTGAAATATACAAAATATTATTTCCACAGGTAGCCAGTATAAAGTAATTATCGAGATATTTCATGTTCTTTTTTGCACGAAGTCTTCTAAAGCCAGTATGTGTTTCACATGTATAGTAGATCTCAGCTCAGAGTAGCCATGTTTCAAGTGCATGGGAGCCACATGGGGGTAGGGGCACCGTGCTGGGCAGGGCAGCTGGACAGAGCTTACAATTCATCCAGGCTGGAGCTGAAGATTCTATATTTCTAAGACCCCAGATGATCCTTATCAGCAGTCCACACTTGGGGAAGGAAGGCTGCAGATTGCCACCCTCTGAAGGACATGCACTGTGATGGACCTGAGGGGGTAGGTGATGAAAGGTAGGTCCCAATGGCTCTTAAAAGAGGTTATGTTCAAATTGAAACCCCCAGAGGATGAGGAGGACTGAGAAGAACAGTGGGCAAAGATGCTCTACTCAAGTTCTAGATTTTTTAGAGTAATTGAGTTAAGCATGCAGGCACTGAGCTCAGCATGGTATCTGGGGTTTTTGTTCTGATAAAGGCAAGCCCCTGCATACCACTCTTCCCCCAGCCCAGATTCATTTCCTCTTTGGTGCTCCAACAGTTGCCCAGATTTCCCTCATCACCGCACATCCCGTACTTTCTGTAGGTGCCAGATTATTTTCTGGGTGGCCCACCAGTGTTGTGAGTCCTGAGAGGGCAGGCTTAGGGCTTGGCCACTGCTCTGTCTCCAGCCTGTACATCAGCTGCAGTCATTTGACTGCTTGGCAGTGAAGATTGGGCCTTAGGGAGTATTTGGAATTCCATCCAAGGTACATCTGGGCATGGACTGCTTGAAAACTTTATAGGCAGGAACTCTCTGACTAAAGATCAGAGGAGGGAAGTCTTTTGTCTGTAACAGGAAAGAAAGGACTTTGCATGGTGTGGCACATGCTCAGTGGCCACAGGCAGGTGAGTCACAAACTGAATGGCCTGCAGGTGTATTAACAGGGTCACCACAGTAAGTCTGGGTGAATCTAACAGATTTTAGAAGGAGCCTTGGCTCTCCACTCTACGGTACCCAACCTACCCCAGTGTCCAGCCTGAGGCTGCTGCTTCCCTTCCTTGATATCTGCCTCACGTCCACCCAGGGCTGAAATCACTGTTCTGGGTGCCAGGGGAGCATAAGAGGAAAGGCCAGGTGTTTCTCATTCACAGAAGAGCTACCTCACAGGTCAGGCTGGCTCTACCAGAGGAGGCCAGGTTTGTTAATGTGGCTTGAGATGCCAACTGGTTGGGATCATAACACTGAGCTCTTCCAGTGGTCTTACCATGGAGCCTTCCAAAATTCACCTCTACCCAAGCTCTGCTATGTTAATAAAGGGCCATCTTGCCTTCTTGTCCTAACAGTTTCTGACATGTGTATGGCATCGCCTAGTCTAGAAAGAGACATAATGGACAGTGGTCAGGAGGGCTGATGTGGGCACTGGCTGCCTGTGTTTGCATCCCAGTCTTGTGCCTGATTATGTCAGTCCCCAGATCTCTTTGGGCCCAGCTTCCTCCTGCATTCAATGGAGATAGTGTAGGGCCACCCTCCCAGGATAGTTGTGAGGATTAATGAAGACGAGAGAGTTTGCATACAATAGGTGCTTGCTGTTGCTATCAGAAATGGCTTTCACTTGTATTATTGCACATAGCAGGGCTGCTGGTGGTATGATTTCCACTTAATAGTATAGGTGATGAAAGTGAGAGTCGAGGAGGGGAAGCAATGTGAGTCAGAGGGAGTGCTATACCTCCAGTTGAGGCCTTCTAAAAATTCACTTAACATTTACTTGATACTTACTGGGGGGGGGGGGGGGGGGGCGGATGTTGTGGGCACTGGACTGACATGCCAGGTGAATAAAGGTGAAGGAAGCACAGTAGAGCTCCCAGCAGTGGTGGAAACAGGTATGCTGAGGAAATACAAGCCAAGGATTGAGGAGAGGAATTTTCCCCATCAAAGTGTGCAATGGCACACTATGTGTTGTTGTGACATCGTGTCATTGCTGGGGTCCTTAGAGAAATAAGTATCTTTTCTGGGTTTTAAAGCTGTGACCCGTGATCCCCCCAAGGAAGTTTCATGTGAGAGGATGTATTTGTATGCACATTTTTTCCCAAGGGGAAGGAGTCATAATTTTGATCAGAGTCTCAAATGTCCTGACATGCCCCCAAATGGTCAGAACCCCTGTTCTAGAGGAACTTGGATGTAATTTGTGAAAATTCTCAATAGTGAGTAGCCCATGTTTTAAGTGTAAGCTTATACACATACCAATAGATACCTCAACACTATTGTTCTAGGAGAAAGGCAGCTCTCCCAAAGACTCTGCCTCAGTGTCTCTAATACAGTCCTTTTGCGTTGTTCTTCCACATAGGCATCCCAGTGATTTGCTGGTTGACTTTGGGCTATTTCACCACTTGGAGCCCCTATTTATGGTCATGTGGGGGTGCCAGCTTCTAGCTCACAGATTTCTGGGGGGATTTGGATGGTTTTACTGTCTTGCAACAGATGTAACAGGCTCAGTGCACATGAAGCTACCTTCCGTTGCCTGGTGTCAAACTTTCTGTTGGATCATTCCAGTAGACATTCTTAGGGAAGTGTCTTTTTTTTTTTTTCTTTCTTCACATCCCTGTACTTCCCTTCCTTGGATCAAGGTTGTATCTCTTCCCAAGAATTATTCTTATTCCCTGTCAGTGATCTTTATGGAGCAGGTTTGTTAACTCTTGCTCTCTCCGTCCACTATGACATCTTGGGAAAACCTATCTGTCCTTTCCTCTCTGATTCTGTGGATTGAATAGAGTGGCTATTTCATTTGTTGTTTCCTCCTATGCCTTACATAATTGACAACTGATCTTTTGGCCTATTATTCTCTCCTGTTACAAGTGGGAAGAGAACAAAACTGCGCCATTGCCATCACTATGAGCAAAGGTACATTCTGTTTTGTTGCCCTCAGAATCTAGGAAGCAGGGATTTCCAGCATTCATTTTTTTAAAAATAAAGGCAGCTGTGTATAAACGTGGAAACAAGCACCATCTCAGTCTTACTCTTAATTAAGAAGCAATAAAATGATCACAGCATATCAGCCACTTCCAGGATTTGTTGCACTGCTTCTCTGCCCCCTCCTAGGCAGTAGCTCCATGGCTGGGGTGTGGGTAAGGTCAAGAACATGAGCTTGGGAGTCAGGCCCCATTGTGGACTCCACCCCTGCCGTGCAACAGCTATGTGGCCCTAGACACACCACATAGCTTTTCTGAGCTTTGGCATCTGTAAGATGGGGAGTGGGGTCATGCATACTGTATTCATTTGCTAGGGCTGTCATAGCAAAGGAACACAAAGTGGGTGGCAACTGTGTTTTATCACAATTCTGGAAATTAGAAGTCTGAAATCAAGATGTCAGCAGGGTTAGTTCCTTCTGAGGACCTTGAGCGAGAATTTGTCTCATGACTGTCTTGGCTTGGGGTTTGCTAGCAATCTCTGGCATTTTCTGGCTTATAGACTCATCATCCCAGTCTCTGCCTTCATGTTCATATGGCATTCTCCCTGTGTGCATGGCTGTCTGTGTCCAAACTTCCCCACTGAATTAGGAGGTCAGTCTTTCTGCATGATTGTCTACTCTGGTGGCTTTATTTCAACTTGATTCCCTCTGTAAAGATCCAAGGTTACATTCTGACACACTAGGGGTTAGAGATTGAACACAGCTTGGGGGTAGGGACACAATTCAATCTGTAACACATACCTACCACATAGGGTTACTGGATGATTAGATGAGATAATCCACAAAAAGGGTTTTTAACTCAGTGCCTGGCATGTAGCAAGCCCTCAGTATATTGTTTATTGTTCGTCAGGGAATTTATCATCCCCTAATTTCTCACCTGTAAGTCCTGGAGGCTTTCCATTTCTTTTGCCTCTCCTTTTCTCTCGTTTTTTTGTCAACTAGAACGCAAATAAATGTAATGGGAAAAGGGAAAGCATAGACCATTTGAAACATGGAAAGTTCTGCCATTTGACCATCAGAACTTTTTATACTTTAGTATTTCCTCAGCCTGAGTTTATATTAGTAAAAAAAAAAAAAACAACCCAGATTTGTATGTGTAAAAATATACAGAAACCTATTTTAGTCTGGTCTGCATTAATTATTTGAGAAGCTTGTCTTAAATAGCACAATGATTTTGTTTGAGGGAAAACTTTGAAACCTAAATAATTATCAGATGGCCATTAAAAAAAATCAAAACTAACCCACTGTCTGAGAAAACATGTTATTGGAATCAAATAAGCTGGCGGCATAATCTGCAAATTCTGTGTGTACTGCTATGGTATCTGAAACATAATTATCAAGCTTAAGTTAATTAGACTAATGCTCAGAAAATCTGGCCTGGCAGCTTGTGGTAAGTAATTATATATACTGATTAAAAATGTAATATGCAGTGAATAGAGGCGATGGAAACTCCATTTGACACAGTGTGTGCGTATGTACAATTAAGAAGCCACGTAGAAGAATGCCCACAATGAGAAGGAACGTTGGAGAAACTGACAGGCATCCTACCAAGTCTTCTTCGAGATGTTCCCTTACCCCAGTGGGAGAAGGGTGGGTGTCACCAGAGGGCTGGCTCAGGAACGGGATGTGGCCACAGGTTCTCACTGACCACCCAGAGCATACTCCAGACCACAGCCTCTGCTCTTCCATGTTGTTTCCATTTCTCTCAAGCTTCTCCTTCAAGGGATGATTAGCTGTGAGATAACTGAGGTCCACTTCCTTGGTGATCTTCCAGGCTCTGAAACAAGGAAATTGTCATTCATCATGGGTCACAAATAAGGGTAGGATGCTGCCCTCTGTGCAGGCATAAACCCTTTAATTTGCCCTTCTGCTTGCTACTTAGCTTTTTCTCATTATTTTTGAAAGAGGGAAGAAGATGGCACTAGGGAATCCATGAGCAAAGACTAAGGACACTCAACATTTGGCTGTCTACTTAGGTCCATCATCAATTTATTGCATCATAAATTTTTGGATCAAGTAAATATAAATTTCAGATTTATGGGGGCTATAAAGAAATATTTTTTGTTCTGTATCATTCTTAGAGTGTGTCTGTGTCCCTGCATCAGTATTATGTGTTTGGAAGAACAGAATGAAACCCGTTTTTGAGGACTGAGGATGGCTATAACTGTGTCACCCTTCTGAGATGGTTGGTTGATTTGGGCAAGAAGTATTTAGTGAACACCCAGTATGTACTGAACTCTGGTTTTGTAAGGTCTTCACTAAGGCATTAGATTAAACCATGAGACGTTGTTTTGACAGTTAAAGGAAGATGGAATATTGCTAATAGACATGGTTTTGCCCTCATAAGACCTATAAATTAGTGGGTAAGATATTTATAACACAGTCACGTCCCAAAACGGAATACATCAAAGGGCCACCTGGTCTAGCCTGGGGAAAACAGGGGAAGAAATGTATCCCTTGGAGAGGACAGTATTTGCAGAGGACAAGTGGTAAAACAAGGCAGGTTGTTGAAAGAGCCACTCCTACTTAAACAGGGTAGGCACAGAGAGGGTTGAGAGATGGAGTGAAATGGTAAGTAAGGGCCTATCATGCCAAGAAAGTCATGTCAAAGGTCAATAACTCAAGACCAGAGCATTTGATAGCAAAAGTTGGGAGACTGTCGTGGGCCACTATCTAGAACTTAATTTAAACTTTTTAAATGAGAGAGTCCCCACTATACAGTCCTCCTGCTGTGATGTTCTGCTTCAAAATCTAGATTCAGGCCACTTCTCTTAGATTTAATTGAGGCTCCTTTTTAGTAGAGAAACATGCCGAGGCTTCTAGTCTAAGACTGCAGAAAAGACCCCACAACCCACTTAATCTCCCTGGGTCTTTGTTTCCTTTTCTGTAAAATGGGGACGAGAATACTATGCCTCTACCTACCCCAGAGTTGATCCAATGAAATTCTGCATGCAGAAGTGCTTTAATTTAGACACCTGAACTTAGTCTCCATGGTTTAGCAGATTCCGGATGCTGTTCTATGAGAACAGTAAATCAGCAGGGGTTTGTGTTTTTTTTTTTTGTGGGGGTTTTTTGCTTTTGGTTTTCTTCTGGAATACCAAAAATCAAGTTGTCCTGATTTTTAAATTTTTAAATTTTGGCATCTGGTAGACAAAATCTGAGTAACCATGTAGGAACTCACAGATCTTGGACTGATAACTTGGCTACTGGGCTTCAATCTAATATCAATGAACTAGAGTCAGTTACTGCCAAAATCAAAAATTAAAGAGGGAGGGGAGCAAAATAGCTTGGCAATTAATGGTTTTTTTTTCAACAGCTTGTCTGTGTTTCCTACTCAAGTAGCAATCAGCTTACTGCTTTTTGCCCCCAGTGTGGGAAACAGAAACAGCATAAGGCTGCAAAGCCCTTCAAATACAGTCTTGGTCTGAGAATCAGTATGAAGAAAAGGACTAAAAGAGATAATGAAATGTAGAAAGCATGTGAAATTTATATTACCACTGAAGACATGTTTATTAAAATCCAGGCAAGTATTACTTTTGCTTCGGAAATAGGACATAAGAGGAAATTTATGGAGAGGAGAATGTTTGGATGACTATCTCACAGACATAAAGCTCTTAAGGCAGAGCAGTTTTAATTAAGAACAGCATCCTGTGTGAAGTGTTATACCCAAAATAGATCCTAGGGGGGATTCAGTGAAGGGATACATCAATTTCAGACATCTGGAATCCAATTAATAACTTCAGTGCTCTTACATCGCAAATGCCACTATGTTGTGTTCTTATGGAGCTTCTCCGAATGGGAGCTGGATTTCCATAGGGAGGGAAATTGTGGTGATCCTATGCTGTAAACTGCATGTTGCCCAGGGATGGCTATGTTTGTTTTCATTCATGGCCTGCTTTGACGGGAGTTATGTTGAATGACTAATTGAGTATCTGCAAGCCCATCAGCACAAAAGCTATGATTTTTGACACTACCCTATACCTAGCCATAGGATAGGCCAACACCCCACCCTTCTCCTTGTGCCCTGTCACAGAGTTATCTATCACCCTGAATTTCGTGATCCCATTGCTTCACTTCTTTTTACATAGTTTTAGGCATTTCTGTGCATGTTTTAAAAAGGATGTATTTTTAAGTTGTTTTCTCACTTTATAAAAAAGCATCATCCCACAATTATCTTTTAAAAATTATTTTTTCCTCCATAATATGTTAAGATTTGTCCATTTGGACTAATTGTCTCTGTCAAACAATTCTTTTGACCACTGTGTCATATTGTATGATGTGAATATATCAGTTTATTCATCTACTTTTTGAAGAACATTGGTCACCTCGAGGTTTTTGTGGGTTTTAATTAGAGCTGCTTTGAACATTCTCATATATATGAGAAAATTTTCTTACAGATATATACCTGGAGAGTATTGCCAGGTCACAGTGTGTTGTGAATGTCAGCTTTAGGAGATCATGCCAAACCATAATCCAAAACGGGTGCTCCAATATATCCTCTCCCCAGTGCTGCCAGGGGATCCTGAGGGTCCCTATTCTCTCCAGACCATGGACTTGCCAGATTTAGGTGTAGTTCAAATCCATCAGCATTGGAAAGTGGTATTTGTATGTGAAGTTGATCTCATGCTGTGTGACCCTCAGAGCTTATGCATAGGGATTGGGGAAGGGAGGGTCAGATTTAGGATGAGGACAGATGGCTTCCTGACACTGCTTATCAGGGTCCCATTGTCTCAGGTAAGATCTCAAGACAGTACATGAGTGCCCCTGGGATGCTTGGACTGGAGAACTGTAAATATAGATTTTGTCCCTCATTCTTGGAACAAGCATCTTTCAAACAGTTTTTTCTGGGACTTTAAATAGATACCTGAAATTGTAGGAAGCTACTTTAAATCATTTTGATCTTTTATCCTTTAAAAAGCAACCAAACTCCTTTAAACCCCTGAGCAGCACTGAGGTGAGATTAATTAAAAGATTAGGACTCTTAAAAGATTTTTATGGGTTTTTCATTCATGAAGTTATAACTTACATTGTTGTGAGTTATATATCTTAAAATTAAGCTATACACACACTCAATTATATTTATACACTCATATACATATATATATATGAGTCAAGTGTAGATTTTCATGTATAATTTATATTTATTGATATACTATTTATATAAGTATAAATCCCAGGCTTGGCTCTTTCTACAGTGCTTCTTGAGCATCTCAGTAATAAATAAATGAGAGAGGTTAGATGCACAGTAGGAAGCCTAAAAAGGTGAAGGTATCTCTTTTCTAGCCTGATGCTTCGAAATAATCACAAGCCTAGTATTGCATTTTAAGTGTTCACTGTGGTGAAGCTGTATGTGTATATGTTTACAGTTGGCTTACATCTGTTTTCAGTGCTGATTTCTGGATTATGGTCACTTATAGGGTATATAAAATGAGCAGTTGAGCCTATAACAAGGAAATCTTAGTTTCTTTCAAGTATTTTTTTTAAGGCGTTTGAAATCCTTTGTGACAAAAATCTGCTGTCACGCATGGTAAGCTTAGCGTTTCAGCTGTATCCAAGGCTTTATGACTTCATTAAAGAAGATTTTTAAATGAAATAAAGAAAGGCATTCGGGAAAGGTTGGCTTCTTCTAATTTATTTGTGCAACTCACAGGACCAGGCTTTGAAGGGCACTGGCACAGCTCCATCAGAAGTCAATGAGTATGTGAATAACAGAGGGCATGTTACTTGAAGTGGGTGTGTAGCAGCTTCATGGGATGTGGCTTCATAACAGAGGCAGAACGATTGTCTTATAAAAGGAAGAAATTCATGACCAGTCCAGGGGAGTGGTGAATACTCTTGGCATATAGGTTTTATGTTAGTCATTTTTCATCTGCCAACATGTGGGTCCTGGTGCCAGGCACCTGGCCAGATGGTGTTGGTAGCTCTTTTAGCTCTGCCAAACATATGGCGAACGCTTGCGAGGTCAGCCTGTGTCCTTGCTGCCCTATGCTGGTAACCACTTGTGCAAATAGCTTGCTGCTCACTTGCTTTTCTGTGAAAGATTTCCTATCAGGAGGGCCTGGTATTAAGGAGGGACAGAGGACCAGAAGGCAAAAAGTCAAGCCACAAAGTGGCATTGGCCTATCTCAGAGGCAAAGCTGGGCCTAGCTGTTCCATCTCACCTCTCCACCTTCAGCTCATGGAGTCTGGACTTACTGCAACTTCACTTAATATTCCTTGGAGCCCAGCAAGAAGTAGGTGCTCAACAAGAGTGATGTGACCGAGTCATCCAATTCTTCTTCTAGCACTTGTGCCTCTAGCACTAAAGAAAGGGAAGGCACAGACCATGAGGTACCTCAGCTCTTCTTCTGGGTATGACACACTTGCTGATCCCTCTCAGCCTCCTTGTCACCTCCTCAGAGCAGTCTACCCTGTCTGCATGGTCTACTGTACTTCTGTTATTCCCTGGAATGGTAGTAACTGATTTGATTACTTGCTAATTATCTTTTCTCCTCAAATATATGCCTCCTGAGGGCCCTAAACCTTGTCCAGCTTACTCACCATTGCACAGAATAATACAATGTAGTAGATATATTACTATTATTTGTTGAATAATTGAATGAGTTCTGCAGAGAAATGAGCTTCCAATGCTTGGGAGACCTGGATTGTGCAACCCCCACACACCCCTTATTCAACTTCTCCAAATGGGTTTTATCTTGAGAGTTTAGTTGTTGCTGCCTCCAACATTATGTTGAATAGGAAGGATTCTGAGGCTATGTCTATGGTGGCGTGTTTCTGGTTGTGTGTTTGCTTAGCTTCTTGCAGTACAGATGTTCCACTCTCCTCAAGGAGAGCTCTCTTGCCTGGGCTGTTCTTCTAAAGATTCTTTAAAGGGCCTTTAGAAATAGAAGCCATATTGTAGTAGGAGCAAATATGAAACAAAATGTTCAGGAGGTTCAAAAGAAACCAGAATTTGGCCCCTTGCCTTTTCTTTTTCCTCATTCTGAGTACCAAACTTGACATCACTCTGGGAATAAAGGGAAACACTCTCTCTCAAACACCAATATCCAAGACACGGTGGGGGGAAGGCTTGTGGAACATGGCTTGCCAAGGAAATTGCTTTCTGAATAAATGTTTCCTTTTCCAAAGTTTGGTCCATCATGAAACTCCTTTTCAGAAAGAGTTTCATTTCATTTCTCGGTGAGCATGTTTCTAGAAACAGGAGGCCTAAGGAAATCAAACTGGTAGAAATCTCTAATCCCCGTTGCTTCACCAGTTTCCTTCCCATTAAAAAGCCAGTAAACCTCAGATATGATGGAGCCTAGGGTGAGGTGTCAGAGATCAGCGATTATTTACTGAAAACTTGCCTGAGATTGTGCCCTTCGAGGAGACTCCCTCGGCTGATCCCAGCTTGGAGGTAGACCTCTTCTCCAAGCTGCTCTACCACCTATGCTCTCAAAAATGTTAACCACAGGAAAGTTGCCGAGAATTTACAGAATAGATCCAAGAGTCCACTAAGAGCCTGCAAACTGTATTTCTTGTTCCTCATTAGCCATGTTGGTTGAGTGATTCAAGTGTCTAGGAGACTTCGATGTTTCATCTGGAAAATGGGAACGATGAACTTGTACAGCCACTAAGTTGGGAGGCAAATCACCCTTAAAACACACTGTGCTTCTTGAAAATACAGTGGGTGTCAAACCCAGCAAGCAGTAAAGAGACATTGATGAATGTTACTGTAATTTGGTGATTTCTATCAGACACACAAGAACTAGACAGGAGGCTTTCTACCACATTAACAATTGTTGAGGGCATATTATAATGGAAATACCAAAAACTGCTGGGTGAGCACAATTGATTTCTCTACAAAGCCCTGGTAACCACTACTACTATCGTGGGATTTTCATCTGAAATTCTAAGCCCAACTGTTGGGGAGGATCACTCTCCTCCCTTAGGAACATGAGGCTCACTGTGGTACACTCTGAGGAAGATTTTAGCCATGGGGTGTCCTCAAAATAAGTCAAGTTTGTGTTTTACCCTGTCTGTGCTAATGATTCTCAAATGTAGTGACTCCAATCTCAACACCCCCAGCAAGCCCCTCACGGTCCAGTTCTTTTTTTTTTTTTTTTTTTTTTTTTTATGATAGTCAGTCACAGAGAGAGAGAGAGAGAGGCAGAGACACAGGCGGAGGAAGAAGCAGGCTCCATGCACCGGGAGCCTGATGTGGGATTCGATCCCAGGTCTCCAGGATCGTGCCCTGGGCCAAAGGCAGGCGCCAAACCGCTGCGCCACCCAGGGATCCCACGATCCAGTTCTTGAGCCTGGTTCCTCAACTGCCCTGATGCCATGTTGTGAAAAAGTTCTAAATGGTGGCTGGCCAGGAGGCATCATGGCAGATCCAGGAATCCCTGTCTGGGGTTACCATTCTCAAATACACATTTCAGATTAAGCCTTGCTGATTGGTCCTCTGACAAGAAGTGACTACTTGGTTGTTTTCATTGAAACCAACTGCGTGAGACCAGGGACGGAAGCCTCCCTTTGTTGAACTGCTCCTAATAAGCTTCTGATGGAACACTACAGATTACAATGCCTAACACATGAAAGCAATTTTATGAGAGCAGGCATGTACTCCACCAAACCTGACTGTCCACCTGGTTTGTACAGGTTTTATAGGATGCCTGGGATACTCCGAAGACCATTCACAGTACAGCCAATTGAGTAATAGCTGGTCCAAATTGTGACGCTGGTAAAGTCTCATTTGCTGCTTTGGCAATTGGCTTGACAATGTGATACTTTAATGTATAATTGGATAAGCAATTGGGTTCTGTTATAGTACAGTGGTTTGGCATAATTATTTTCCAGCGCTGTGATTTTCTAGTTAATAAATACTTTTGGGGGTTACAAATTCTTAAACATCAACACTCTATACTCCTTGAAAGTAGGATGCCATTAATTAATATAAGAGCTTATTTCAGCATTTTGGCCTCATTGGCAGCATACACACACGCACAAAAAAACTTTTGCTTTAACTCAAGCAAGTTAGGCTTAAGCCAAAGCTTGGGCAACTAATCAAATGATGAATGCACTGTTGATTACCTGGATTTCTCTCCATACAGGCTATAAACTAGGCTTTAGAAATTTCACAGTGAACAAGGCACTAGAGGTCATTTGTTTTCACTTAAAGGTCTCACAATGTAGCCATCAGTCTAGAGTTCCAGCTCACATAGAGAGTAAGTAGGGAGGCAGTTAACATATTTTTGCATCAAGTAATATCTGAAGAACCTCGGGGTTCTAAGATAACACAAGTGGCTGCCCAAGGTTGGTGGCACAGACTTATTATTTTGTATCAAATGAAAGCAAGAGGTGATTCATTCGGACACCAAGAAAGGCCTAAGTGAGTGACCATGTGCTCAATAACCAGCATGTAGAGAAGAGGTGTTTGGTGTTTGGGGGAGGAAATGTGTGCTCAAAGGATGCTGGCTGTGTGTTTGGGACAGAGCGAGACAACATCCAGTCATGAAATATAACCCAATTCTATCTAAATGGTCCAGGAAGTCTTCTTGGGGGGTTTGGGAAGCGTGTGTCTGAAGAGAGGTACATACTGGGCAGGATGGTGGTGATTTTCATACTGTCCTGTTTTGGAGCAGCCGTAAGCAGAGGAGCCGGCATCCGTGTGCGCTCTACAAAGGGCCCAGAAGGAAGCTGTCTGGGAAAGGTCTGCCTACCTTGGGGAGGCACTGAGCCCCAGTCTCTAACTGCACATATAGCCACTAAGTCACCACTACACTAGCGTCTGTAGCAGCTGAGCTCCCCTTCATCCCGAGGGCCCCCCTTCGTCCAAGCCTATGCCTGCCCAGCTCCCATCATTTCTGGTCTGGCTGCTGCAGGAGCCAGAATCTCTAACTCATTCTCCAGCCAGGATGCTCTACAAAAAAAAAAAAAAAAAAAAAAAAAATTATTCTAAGCTTTTAACTTCCCCGCTTCGAACCCTTTAATGTCTTCTTTGCACCAAAAATAAAATCCACATTTCTCAGCCATCCCCACAGGCTGCAAATGATCCACCATGTCCCTTCCTTTTCTAGTCAGTTACTCAACCAAGACTCCTTTTTCCTCAATGCTCTGCACTTCTGCTCCCTCTGTGTGAAATATCCTTTTTCTTTCCTCTTTGCTTAAGAGATTTCTAGCCATTGTTCACACCTCAGCTTAAGCAGAACTTCTTTGGGGAGGTCTTCCTCCCAATCCTCCTCCCTACCACTCTACCGTCCCTACAGATCATGATACACTGGTTGTTCTTCAGAGCTATTATACTGTTAAATCATTTTGACTTTCAAATTCTGTTAAAACTAACAAATTCTGAAACCTTTTCTAGTTCAGCCCAATAGAAACAATCACATCCACATTCTAGAAAGCCCACACTTTAGCCTCACATTTTCAGTGACTTCCCTCACCTCACTGAACTTCCCACCTCTGGACCATCTTTCAAGGTTCATGCCAGGCTTAATGCTATATTTCTGATACTGTCATACTTCATCTATTTTCAAAATTGACTCTTTACCTTAAATAAATTTACTTTAACAGGAACCTTGAGATGACATCATAAATGGGAGATAACTCTCAAAATAAATATGATCTCAACTCTCAACAAAACAAGCTTATTAAATTCTAGCTAGAGTCTGGATGGCTCCCCTGGTTCTGTTGAAGGTCATGTTGGTACCATGTTAAGGAGATGCTAGTCCTTTCTTTGCGATTGCTCAGAAGGACTAGGGCAAGACTGAAAGTGGAATGACTCTCTCTCAGTAGGATTCAGAGCTGTTCATGGCTTTGAGTCATAGACTAGAGGCCATCTCTGGGTCATTGAAATGTCTACCCCATATTTAAAAAATGAAATGTTAAGACTTCTTAAAATGGCAAGTAAATTTCAGTTCTCTTGACCCCTCTGATAGATGGCCAGGCTTACCCACGTCAGGACTCCTCGGGAAAGAGGGATGCAAGCAGTTGGTGAAGCCAGCCATGGCACAAATTGCAGGAGAGCTGGCACACACATCATGTGTCTGCTGAAGCTGTTCCCATTGCCTAGAATACCCTTGTCCTTAAAATCCCACCACCATCTTTTAAGCCTAGGGCAAATCCTAATTTTGTAAAATCAACCCAAGACCCCATCCTGGGAAAAATTACTCTCTCCCTCAGATATTTTGAGAGTGCTATGATAGAACTTCTAGCCCAGCCCAGTCCTTATGCCAGACTTGGATTAAATTACATATGTATAAATCTGTTTGCCCTGTCAGGTGGTGAGCCTTCAGAAGGCACAGATTTCTGATTTATTCATCTTTATCGCTATCATAAGACCTAGAACAGTGCCTGGAATATATCATAAGATCAACAAATGCTTGTTGGGTAAATTGAAAGTAGAGGCAGAGAATCATATATATATATTATGGATTTACTTCTCTATTCCTGGATATTATTTCCCTTTCAAGATTTTATATAAACACCTGTCTCAACAAAGCCATCAACCCATAAGAAATAGTTTAAGCTGTCTGCTCTTTGTGTTGTTTTACAAAACTAATAACAATGAAATATATTAATGTACTTTATAACAACACCCAAGTTTATATTCAGCCACTTGCTTCTTTAAGAAGTGGTATTAAATTGTTTCTCTCCCCCTACCCCCACCCTTGGAAGACCGTTTGGCATTTTACTACAGGTTAGTTCCAAATTCTGAAAAACATTTAAATTATTGTGAATCATTCTTCCTACTGTATTCCATTACAGAGCTATAAAAAAGTCAATAGCCAAGGCAGTTTGAGCATTACATCAGGGAATTAATCTTTACCCCACATACCTCCTGATAGCACGCTCAATGCCCAGGAAGGAGCGGAATGTCAAAATCGACGCATATCAGTACTTCAGTCAGAAATCCTGTTAACACTACCTTCCCCAAAATCATTTCAGGCAGATAAAGTGGAATGACTGCAGATACATTTTTTTAATCTCTTTTCAAAGCTATATAGAAATGGAATACTCTTCCAGGAACCATCACAGACTTCACTCTGTTGAATGTGAATAAAGACTTTTTGGTTCAAATTTTTGCAAACTTTGTTACTTTGGTGAGCACTTTCCTCTAAAGAACCAAGTACCTGTGAAAACAGTGTCAACTGTTCCAAAGTTTCACTGTTGCATAGAGAGGAGGAGAGGAATGTGCTGTGGTGCTGAGCATTTTCATGGCCATTTAACTTATGTGATGTAATTATCAGGAGGAAAGATGGAGCATTGCAGTGTGCTGAATCCCAGATAGTTACCTAGAAGAACTGTTCTTTTATGTACTACTAACAAAGAAAAACACCGCCAATTAAATCATGACACACCATTGATAGTGGAACACACTTTGATTTCAGAGATGTGAAAAAGTGTGCACTTGAGAAGTGATAGCTAGGAGATTTGAAGAGAACTGGTGATTTATTCTTTGTTTCATGCAGTAATAAGCCTTAGAGTGCACCAAACGCTGGCCTTGAATTTGTTCATCCTTTGGACAGCTTGTATCTTTTCCAGAATTTCACAGCTCAGCAGGTGTGGGAATAACCCAAGTACTTGGTGTGGGCTTTTTCAAAGAGGTCTCCTGGACTGAGTTACCAGATAAAATACAGGAAAAAGCCCATTTAAGTTTGAATTGCAGATAAAGAAATAATACTTTTTAGTAAGAATATGTCCCAGATACTTCATGAGATAAATGAAACAAACTGATTTCATTTGTTTTAGTATTTTTATTTGCCAACTCTAGCAGCCACGCTCCTATGGTAATTTTGACTGTATTTGACCATTACCACATGCTTTTGTACTCTAGAACCTTGACTTTTACCTGTGAGAAGCCTCCATTAATACCTTTTTCACTGCTTGCAACAACCCTGCTTGTTAGGGGATTATTGTAAGTCATTTTAGAGCTGGAGGGGCTAAATTTCCTCCTTCGACTGAATGTGTCAGTAGATTTGCTGATATGGGCCTGAATTTTGACCACAGCTCTTAATACTTTTACAGGATATTTAAGGTCCAAAAGACACATGTCATTGGGGAACCATGAAGATAGGAAAGGCACTTCTACTCCTGGATATAACATCACTGGGCTGGTCAGTGGTCACTGTCGGGGGGGGGGGGGGGACAGTATATCTAGCCTAGTAATTAAAAGTAGTCAGTGGTAATATTTGCTGTTGCTGTTACTACTACTATGTGCCATGCACATAACTACTCACAACTCTCACTGCCCCTTTTTTACAGAGGGAAAAACTAAGGCACAAAGAGTTAAGGAATTTGCATCTCTCATTGTCAAAGTCTGGCCCTAATCTCATCTTCTTGGAGAGATATTGCTCGATGTTCCTTAGATAACTCCCTCTTCCCCATCATTCTTTATTATAGCACTCTGTTTCTTTACCAAACTAAACTGATTCTCAAAAGCCTTTCGAACTAGGTCATGCCTTCCTAGCAGCAGCCCTATCATTTGGAGATGCCCCTCTCGTTCATAATTAACCATTTGGTGTCTACTCTCCCTACCTGGAAACCCCCTGAAGACGGATAAAGGGCCTGTTTCAGTGTTCTAGTGCCAGGGCCAGCCCCTAGCATTGCAGGGACAGAATAAATATCTTTTACATTAATAAGTAGTCATTGCCTTTCCTGGGGACAGCCTAAGTTAATCTGGAAGGTTCATCTGAAGTGAACTCCCCCGCCATTAAAGCTTCCTCAAGGCATGTAGTACCCGCTGGATAAACTGTTGTTTGAGGTCATTAGAGTTGATCTCTGCTAGCCTGTGATGGCTTGCAGCTACCAGGTTCTTGGTTTGCCTCAGGGAAGCAGAAATTTACTCCAAACTATAGCATGCTTAATTTTCAAGTAACCTGGGGGCTCTT
Organism: Vulpes vulpes; assembly: GCF_048418805.1. Classification (NCBI taxonomy): domain Eukaryota; kingdom Metazoa; phylum Chordata; class Mammalia; order Carnivora; family Canidae; genus Vulpes; species Vulpes vulpes. Next base: position 84,191,965 of record NC_132788.1, read on the forward strand.
CTAAAACACAAGTCTTGTTCATCAGGATGGTTCCTGGGCTCCCTATTTCTGCAGACACTGAAAATTCATTCAAAGGCTCCTGAACTAGACAAGCAACCTAGAGTTGCTGGGACAAGCCCCATGGTCCACACACCTCTTGGAGAGAATGAGAATCGAAGGAAAGCAGTTCTAGAGCAGAGTTTGCAAAGCACTCTATCTATTCTGTTGATAGAGTGACAAGCAATGGGTTTACAGGAAAATGTTTTATTTCTGTATATACACGGGTTCTACCCATACACATATGCATTTCTCCCAAACTCAGTGCTTCTCAACCATAAGTGTACCTTAGAATTAGGTGAGAAGTTTGGAAAAAAATGCCAAATGCAGGCTGTCCCCAGACAAATTAAATCAGGATCCCTGGGTTGACCCAGGCAATAGTATTTTTTTTAAGTTCTGCAGGTGATTCCAGTGGGCAGCCAGCACTGAACACTGCTGTTCTAAAAGGAAGCCACATGCTTCCATATGGGACTTTAGGAGGGAAACCTCTACGTTTTAAAAACCATATACAACAGAGCTTTGCAAATATGATTAGTTTTTGTTTTATTTATTTCCTACCTCGCATAAACAACTTCGAAGTGTCGACACAACGTTGCCATCTGTAAGGCATATGACAATAACAGACGGTCGCCTAATAACCAGGGAGGCATTAACGTTCACAGGCTCTAAATTATTTCAATTCATCTGGTATGATCTGTGGTGATGAAGCCACTTAATGCTTGATTTCTGTGTCTTTTCAATGGCAGCACCAGAAGTGGGGAAGGCTATATTTTCTGGGCTGTATATATTGTTCTTTGTCATCCTATTGAATTGTTACAAGATGGATTTATAACAGACCTAAAGCTAGTATCAAAATGAAAATTAGTTCTTGAGTAGAAAAATAGCAATCCCGTTTGCCTCGCCTGTAGCAGTTGCGTCATATCTGCCTCCGCAAGGAAGGAAATGACTTCTTAATGTGGTTTTCTTCCACTAAGGAGAATTAAATCTATGTGGCAAAATGTAAAACCAGAGCGCTGGCAGCCAAATTCTGAACGGAAGATCCATGACCCTCATCAACAGATTTGTGGCCCAGTTATATGCTGATGAACCTCATTTAGGCTCAAACTTCCCCCAAGTGGAAATACAGGCCAGCTGGAGAGCCAGGCTATGCACTGTTTTGCCTTGTGTGTCAAAGTTCGTTCTAAACCACTGGTGAAATTTCTCCATCTGCTGCAAAGGGCCACAGAGGTGGAGGGTGAGGGGCATGGGACGTCTCTGGGTTAGATTTACAGTAATTTGGGCCTGAGATAGGAAACTCCACTATGGTAGTAGAGAGACTTTTTGCTGAGGCAGCAAGATCCTTTTCAAGGATCTGCCTTTTTAGGGGAATGCACCTGGTGGGTGGAGCTGGCCATTCTTTGGTGGCATGGCAGTTTCTCCAGGATAGATAAAAAGGCAGATATCATTGGGAACAATTCTGCCACTGTCTAGCTGGATGATCTTTGACAAGCAAATGAACATCCTCAGATCTCAATTTCCTCCTTGTTAAAATGGAGCTAAGTAGTGTCTGCCTTGTGTATGGATTATGGTACAGATTCAATGAAATGATTCGGGATGGAATAACACACATGAAAGAAACTACCCATTCATATCATAAATACCAGCCATCATTGATGCTGTTAAATCATTTACCTCAATCTCTTCCAATGACTTACAAAACAGTACACTGCGCATCCTATGAATTTATACCTTTAGCATTTTACAGTAGATAAAGCCCCACACAGGAATAACAAATCTAGTTAATAAAACTGAATTGCAACAGGAGATTAAGGGGGAAAATTGAGCTCTTCTAATGAAATGTTCTAAGAACACCCTCTCTCTGATAGAATTGAAATTTTATTTACTCTCTATCTAAATCTGAGACATATATAAGATGCTTTAAAAAATAAATGTATTTGAAAATTTTTAAATGATTCGGTTGACTTAGAGCAATTGTTAATTTTTTGATGTTTCTTAATTTTTTTTTAACCATTTGCCTACTTAGCCCCCTTTTAATGGATATGCTCTTATTTCCTACTCAGTACTCATGGCTCTTGTATTATTATCACAGATTTGCATGGGCTATTTTGGCTCACTGAACAAAACTGCTCAGAGCTCATATAAGAGAGACTAAGCCAAAGAAAATAGTAGGTAAACCACAGGCCAACTTGGAGGAATGATCATGGGTAGGCAGCAAACCCATGCCTTTAGTATCCAATGAGTAAAATAAATGAATGATGCCAGCGGAGCATAAGATTAGAGAGCGGTGGAGATTACGGAAAATGGGAAGATGCTCCCCAGTCTGACTCCCACTCACAGCCTCTGCAGACAAGACAAAGCATGAAACAGGCCACAGGATAGTCTAATCTGGTAATTTTATTAGAAAAGCTGGAAATGTGATTCTTATGGGACACCTCCCCATTTTCAAATCTGGGCAACCAATGCAATGAAGAGACACAAATTTCCAGCCTCTGATTTTCAAATTGTGTTCAGCCCATAACACTTGTTCAGGATCCCAAGGACCCACTAATGAGCCTTTTCCATTGTTTTCTCTAAAGCTCCAGAAGCATGACAAGGAAGAGGAAGACTCCCCGACCTTGTGGAGATCCGAGGAGGAAATGGCAGCAGAAGCCTCAGCCCTGCGGGCCTACTTTCAGTGACTTTACAGGTACTGGGCACTTCATCATCACTCACACCTTCCATGGGGCTTTACAAGGAAGCTCTTTGCCCAGGGAGGGTACACTGACAAGCAAATGCAGGAGGGTTCAAAAGACAAAAGCCAGAATGGAGAAAACTCTGACTCTTGAGACACGGATTCTTACCTCTGGGTATCCTCTGCCTCCCTGCCACCTTCCATATGACCCTTCTGTCTCTTTACTTCCTTCCAACCCCCTCCCCCTGACTACCTCAAGTCAGTGTCCTGCTGTCCCGCCTTCCTCCAATCCAACCTCACCAAGCAGCCCAAGATAGTTTGCAATGCAAACCTGACCATTTAAAAAGCCAAAACCCTTCAAGAGATCAAGTGTCAAATTCCCACCTTAGTCTGCAAGGTGCTGTGAGCCAGCTCACCACCTCATGACCAGATCAGCCTGCCTTCTACTTGTGTCTCTTCTTATCTCTTTGGTAAATGGCCTTTTTTTTTTTTTTTTAAAGATTGATGGATTGGTTAGTTGGTTGAAGAGAGGAAGGGGAGAGGCAGAGAGAGAGGGACAGAGAGAATCTAGGGAAGACTGCACAGAGCCTGATGCAGGGCTCAGTCTCATAACCCTAAGATCATAACCTGAGCCAAAATCAAGAGTCAGACACTCAACTGACTGAGCCACCTGGATGGCTTTGTGTTTCCCTCTAGTTTTGGCTACTGGGAAGCTCAGAGGCACAGAGAAAGATCAGACATGATACAACTATTTCTTTGCATTAGTGACTACTTAACTGTTGAGAGATCACAGATTTAAGGTTCTGGTAGAAAGCTATAGCCAGTCTCCTTCTTCAAAATGTGTGTACACACCAAATTTTTATACAATGTCCAGGGGCTCATGGATCTTCTGAAATGTTCAAATAAATGGGGTTGCCATGAAAAATGGGGGCATTCCTGGACTAAAAAATACCGTGTATCCTGCATTTTAATAAACCTCCTTTCATGGACCTTGGATAAAGCACCTCTCCCCTGAATAATTTATTTTTCCTTTTTGGAATTGCCTGCTTCATGTAGTCTTGTGTTTATATTAAAAGCTACTAAAGTAGATCAGACAAAATTAAAACCCCAATTAGTGAATACTGGTAGCAATTGAATTATATAAAATTATATCTGCCACTTAGTGATCATGATTTTTAGGAGAAAACACATTCATTGTATTGTTTTCACTTTGAAATAGAAATCTTTTTTAGTTAGTTTTTAATACCTTTGCATTTCTTGGGCATTCTCTCTCCAGCCTCCTTTTTAAAGTATTCTAATTACTTAAAGACCCAGTATCAACTACCCATCCCCCATTATTGTTCAGTGTGTCGTAGTGCTCAGGCACGTGCTTTCTAGAACGCTTATTTCATTGGAGAATGACATTGGAGGATGTCATTAGTTTGTCAGCTTTGCATTCAGTTGCCAGAAAGGATAGTGTGGTGCTAGCAGATGCTGTCTTTGATCATTTATTCTGAACCTTTTCCACTGTTCACCTTCTCATTTCTCTCCTTCTTTCCTCTCTCCCTTTCTCCCTCCCTCCTCCTTTTCCTTCCTTCCTTCCTCTGGATCAAGTTAGTCTGCCTAAGAACACAGACCTACAGGCATGACTGCAGACCTCTTTCTATTCCTCTTATGAAAGCCACTATGTCATTTTAGAATGTTCCATTCAAATGGAGTCACTGTTTCTCAGACTCAACTTACCAGGCTGTTTCAAATAGAGGCAAGAAAGCTTTAGGCTTTTCCTGAGGCTTGCTGAATTATAGGACTCTGTGATAGAATACATTTTCTAGGCATCTGAAGAGGATTTAAACTTACTACCCAAGTTTCTTGTATGCTTTGCTTTGCCAGTTTTTGCTTCTGTCCTGCCTTGAAGCCTAGGGTGAATCAACTGATTTTGTAAATCCTGCCAAAAGGATAGGTATCCCAACTTGCTGTATGAGCTATTGCCACAGTGCTTATTTTTTTTAATAATTAACTATCATTAATATCTCCTTAAAGGTCTTTGGTTATGAACCAAACAAATCACCTTCAGTTTTCCCAGCAGTCAGATGTGGGAACGGAGAAAAGGAGGGATGATGTGGGTTGCCAAATAGCATAGCTAGTAACTTGGAGGGGAGGAACTTACCTGTAGGGTTCTAGGATTTCACCAAGAGCATCCACAGCTTTGTAGCATAAAGGGACCAAAGGGGCACCTAGGTGGCACAGTCAGTGAAGTGTCAGACTCTTGGTTTTGGCTCTGGTCCTGATCTCAGGATTTTGAGATTGAGCCCTGAGGGAGGCCATGTGCTCAGTGGGGTTTGAGATTTTTGAGATTCTCTCTCCCACTCCCTCTCTAAAAATAAATAAATAAAGATATCGGTAAAGGGACTATATATATCCCCCCCCCCCCTTTAGAGACAAAGGGGAAAGGGAACATTCTTTACCAGAAACTTGATCATTAAACTGGCCCACCTGGTTCTTTGACACCCACCCCCCTTCCTTTTCAAAATGCATCTACACACCAAATGTTTATACAATGGTAAGGGGCTCATAGAACTTCTGAAATTTCATTAAATAGATAGAGCTATCATGCAATATTTGAGTATACCTAGACCTAAAGAATTATTCATTGTTTATCTGAACATTAGATACACTTGGCCTCTCCAAGGTCTCCCCATTATGCTGTCAGCAGCAAGTCAGTCTTAGGCAGAGCCTAAGATGCCGATGTTGCTCACTCAGCAAGACTGTACAATTCACAACATGTGCAAAGGTAGAGACACTGTAGCCCTGGAATTGATAATAATAGCCAGCATTACCAAATTTCTAAGACACGGGTTCTATAGTCACGTCTTGCAGATGATGAGAAAACCAGGACTCAGTGGCATTATGTTATTCCAAGGTAAATAGCTGCGGGTGATGGAGCTGATATAGAACCCAGTCAAACCCCAAAGACCATTCTCTTAGTGTCTGTACAGCCCAACTTGCTAAAAGAGCTCGCTTTTCCAGCCAGCATTGCCATTTCATCCCAACTACCTTTGCACCTTCCAAATATTCTCCTTAACATCTTCACCTGCTCTGCTTGCCTGCCTGATTCCACTGTGAAGACTTATGTCTCTTCCCTCCTGGACTTACTGCCAGCCTTGTTAATGCCACCTACTCTGGCATCTGCCTCCCCAGCCACACTGCAGCCAGACAGCAGGAACCAAAATGGGGCTGAACTTGCACCAACTGACATGGTTCTGCTTGCAAGTTATTCCAGACCAAGCTAATTCCTACCTTGGCTGCCTGCCCTCTTTACTCTACCAAATGACCAAGTGCCTAAGTAATATGACCTTGGGCAAGTACAGTGTTTCCCAAATCACTCTCATTCCCATTTCATCATGCTTTTTTTCATCTTTGTGTGCTCATTATTTACCTGATTCATGTTTTAAACTTTATATCTTAACTTCAGTGAAAAATGAGTATTACTTGTAATTACAAGTTAAGGATACAAATAAATATGAAAGAAAAACAATGTGGTGAATTCCAGCTTGGCACAGTTGCTCGCCTGAAACTATTGGGACAGAGATTCATTCTCTCTTTGTAAAAAGAAAGGAAGGAAGGAAGGAAGGAAGGAAGGAAGGAAGGAAGGAAGGAGAAAAGAAAAGAAAAGAGAGAAAGAAAAAAGAAGAAAAGAAGAAAAGAAAGAAAGAAAGAAAGAAAGAAGAAAAGGAAAAAGAAAGAAGAAAAAGAAAGAAAGAAAGAAAGAAAAAGAAAGAGACGCTAGCCACTGTTACAGAGGCATTCGATTCCAGTACTAAACAAACTCTCTATCTGACCTATTGAGAAGGATTAAAAGAGAATAAGTTATAGTGAGATTCAATGAAAATAACCTAAGATTATCTTAAACAAATGATTTGTGTCTTTGGAAAAAAGCAGTAGAGGTCAGAATTAGAACCCAGAGCAAGCTGACTCCAGGCCTGTTGCAACCCTCTAAGCCAGTGTTCCCTATGTCTCTTACTAGGTATATGAAGAAGATACGGCACTGGGAGGGAACCAGAGTCAGCTTTCCTAGGGATAAGAGGCTAGTGTCCTGTACCTGGCTGGAGAACACTGGGCAGGAAGCCCCACCTTATGCCTCACTGCGTCCCACCGGCATGCTCAGTCTCTAGGCTGCCTGCATCTGTTTGAAATCACTGCATCTCCTAGGGGTCAACTCCTAGGGCTCGGCCTTGACACCTTGTTTGCCATTAGCCTACCTTAAAAACCAGTGTATTGAAGAGAAGAATATGGAAACCTATACCCAGATATGTCCAGTAAACGAAATGGTCTGTAATAGATAAAAAAACTTGCTCTTTGCTGAATGTTTGGTATGGAAATCCCTAGCAACCTCTCAGTAAGTAGAAACTCCTGTATCTTCTTTGTGTATAAAACCACATTAATCCTCAGCATAAGACTGCCATAGGACCGCAGAGATAAACATCTCAAAACTATGAACTGTTCTTTCAGTCTCTTGAAGCCATCAGCGCATCAACATTCGAGTAGTTGTACAGGATTCTCTTCATCCTCCCATGTAACCCTGCAGGATGTTTTGGTGTTTTGACTACCCTCCGTATTCTTTCTCTAGTAGAAAATGACTTTGAATTTCTTAAGCCATAGTGGGAAAAAAAGGCACTGCTTTCACCAGGCAGAGGCTGAGCCAACAGTCCAAGGGTGGCTGAATGGAGCTCCCTCTACCTGACAGATCTCTGATGAGGATAGAAATCCTTTGGTTCCAGGATTCAACATCTGCCTTCTGCTTAGGTGAATTTATGCCTTGGCTCTCCACTCACTGGGCTGAGTTCTGAGATGCAGCTTTGCGATGGCTCTTTTAATGTGTGCTCTGAATCCCACATCAGAGGACAGTGCATCTGTATCCCTTATCTAACTGTGCATCTTCCCTGGAACATAGTAATTCTTCATTAAGGTATTTAACACTTGGGCCTGCTGCCTCTACACACCCATGTTGAGTTTCCTACTTAATTCTAAAAACATTCTTTTTAAAAAAGATTTTTTTCATTTATTTGACAGAGAGAGAGAGAGAGAGAGAGAGCAAGCATAAGCAAGGGGAGCCACAGAGAGAGAGGGAGAAGTAGGCTCCCTAATGAGCAGGGAGCTCGATGTGAAGCTTGATCCCAGGACCCTGGAATCACAACCTGAGCCAAAGACAGATGCTTAACTGACTGAGTCACCCAGGCACCCCAAGTTTTCTACTTAATTTTAAAGCAATGATGTGTGTCCCAGTGAGGGAAGGTTTTACTGTCTCCCTGTCCCCACTCCCACACCATGGTGGGGGGCCAAATTGTTTGTAAAGGATGCAAGCATCTCCCCTAACTAACTTGGATAGAAAGTCAGAGCAGGGCAGGTTTCCACACCCTGTTGTGTCAGCAGAGTTCATTTGTAATTCATCAAACTCTCCTCTGTGCATGCCGTTATTTTATAGATAATTGGTTGCCTCTCATTTACTCATAACAGAGCCGTGCAATTTCAAAGCAACTGAGTCAGCCCAAAACAGCATTATTAGTAGTTACAGATATACTGTCAAGGCAAAATTTTGACACTGGCATCTTTGAAAAATCACCATAATTCCAGCCACTGGACCACACTTATATCATAATCATGGACAGTCGAGGTAGACGAGAAAGGACAGGTTTGCTTATTTAGCACATGTTCTGGTCACTGAATTGTACCTTTTAAAACATGAAGATGAAAACAAATTTCTTATCCTTCAGCAGAGAGGGTTTGTTCTCAGCATAGCAGCCTCTGATGAGAAAGGCCGAGGGAGCAAATCGTAGTGTTCTCATGTTTTCTCAGGGGAGAGGAGGGTTTTAACTTTGACTTCTTGACTGGTTCAATCGTAAAACCACTAGGCAATCCCCATGTGGAAGTATCACCAATACCAATGAAAGTGTTTGCCAACACTCATCACCAAATTGATACGATAAAAATTTTTCTTAAGCATAGAAGTACAAGAGAAGATTCTTTGTTTAAGGCTAATGACACTCTAGTCTTTAATATATTCAAAGTTCTTTACAAAAAAAAAATCCATCATTTTAAACACAGCTGGAAAAGAGATTTTGGTTTGCTTTTCCCTTCCTCTGCAGTTCTTATCTCTACCGCACTGTGCTACCTCTCCTCTTATTCTGTGTAAACTACCTTTATAGAACCAGATTTCAGTAGCAAGGAATTAAAGACTCTGTTTTGGATTAAATATAAATCAAGTCTGTATGGTTCAAATTGGGAATGAGAAACCATAGAATCATAGCAACTTTAGAAATAATCAAGTCTAATGTCCTGTTAAATGATTTATTTCGATACAACCCAAAAGGATGACCATCTTGTTATACTTGAAAAACTTCCCTTTATAAAAATTCCAAGACAGTCTATACCCCATGATTTCAAAGTGGGTTTTAGTTTGATTACTTTTAAAATATTTTACCAAGATCCAGCTTTCTCTTACATGTGTCCAATAGTTCAGGCAAAAAATTTCCACAGGCCATTGATGACTAACAAATCTACAGAAGTCTTCTATTGGGATTTAGTTCAAGTGATAGCAAAAATGTTAGTGACCCATGGTTAATGTTAACCCTTATGAATCTTTGAATGACATGAACCCTCCGCACAGAGTTCTTTTCAGAAAAGTGTAATCCAAATGCCAGAAATAACTTTTAATTGCATCTTATAGAATGATAATACAACAAAGCCTTATCATTGTCATCCTCAAGATCTTCATCATCATCCTCATCTCATCTCCAGAAATGGATAATGTATCACACGTCAATCTGTACACTCTTGCAGAAACTTTCCAAACAATTTTTCTCCACTCCCAAGACTTTTTTTTTTTCCTTTCTCTGCTTGCTTCTCCTCACTCTGTGTGGTGTTCTCCTTCCACTATTCTCATTTTGTCTCTGTCAGAAAGGAGGATGGGAAAAAAGACTCGCCTAGAGATTATGGGAGGTTAATATGAAGGAAAGTATAAAATTCATATTAAGAATCTTTGACCGATCATTTTGTAATAACATTTATACAATTTACTCCATTCTATGCCTAGTATGTCTCTAAGCTACCTCTTATATAAGAAGTCCTCCATTATTTTGACTTCCAAGGATATCAGTCAAGTTAGGAGCCCCACCAATCAGGATGCACCAGAAAAAGCAGTTCTAAATTGTACTCCTTTTGGTGTTAGTACTTTTCTGATGATCCAAAAGACAATGCAATATGGTCTACTGCTTCTAATTTATCATGAGTGGTAAACAATGGAGATTGTGTCTTCTTTATTTTTATTTTTTTAAGATTTTATTTATTTATTCATGAGAGATCCAGAGAGAGGCAGAGACACAGGCAGAGGGAGAAGCAGGCTCCTCACAGGGATTCTGAACTGGAATCATGCCCTGAACCAAAGGCGTGATCCCAGACACTCAGCCGCTGAGCCACTCAGGTGTCCCTGTATCTTCTTTATTAAAGTAAAATCCAAAATATGGAGTAAAGAGGGCATAGGAACTAAGGAAAGAACACTAAAGAACATTAAATTCAATGGAAATTAAAATACCCTATTGGGGCCAGTTTTCTCAATGGTGCTAGTAAAATTAGACCCCCAGCCCAATTCTATATAATATGTCCCCTCTTCTTCCTCTTTCCTCCTTTAAGGATAACTGAGGTAGAACATGCTTTTTGGAGAGAATAGGAGCCATGGAGACAGGGAAAGAGAGTGCTGGGAAGCTATCTTGGGAACTCGCCTTCACTTTCTTGTGGCTGGCTCACTGAAGGGATAGATACCTGCCACCACTCCGTGCCCTGCCCAGATCCCAGTGCACTGATGTATTTTGGTTCACTATTACCATTTTGCAACCCTGTCACAGGGCAAATCTTGTTTCTCCTACTACAGCCGCATGTAAATAATCCGGAATCAAGGGAAAGTCGGGTAGCAGATAATACCTCTTCTAAAGAAAATGATTGTGTGAAGCTTTACACAGAACTTTCTAGAATGTGTTTTGAAAAGAAAGGACTGGTAAGGTGAACACAATGGTTCTGTAAAAATTCTGTCCCAGCCCTCCCCCACCAAAAAAGAAAAAAATATTTTTAATCACTTGTCCTAAGCGCTAGGCATATTCACCACCAAATCAAAGTATAAAAAGATAATTTTCAGTTTCTTAAGAATAATCCCTGGATTATCTGCCATTTTGTTTTTTACTCTTAGTGGAAATGTCTTAAATAATTTAAGCTGGCTCCGTATCAGCATTGCCACTAAACTTACTCTGTGGACTTGGACATATCACTCGTTTGTGCTTTACTTTTCCTCTATCTGAATTACTATGGTGGAAAGCATTTTAATTATATCCTAGGGTTTTTATGAGAATAATGCAAAGTAACAGCTAGGAAATACACTAGCAAGAACAGCTCTAAATTGTGCTCCCTCTAGATTTAATACTTCTCTGAGGATACAAAAAACATTTCAGTATGTTCAACTACCTCCAATTTATCATGAATGGTGAGCTATGGAGACTGTGAGTGTCCATTATTTATGCCAATATGTAGAGTCATTATTTTCCTTATGATTTCCATGATATTTTAAAGATGATAAATTATGGAAATATTCAGGTTATGATAAATTAGTTTAAACAATAATTAAAGAATAAAACCTGGAGGGCAGTATATTTTCAGACCACCAAAAGAGAAAAGAAAAAGAATGACTTCTGCTCCTATTACTAACAGACCAAATAATTTGAATTAAATATTCCACTGTGTTCAACTAGGAAAAATTGTTCAGAATATACACAAACATCTGTTAAAGGTAACAAGGCAGCCAGGGATTACAAGGTCAAGATCCAAGAGCAGCCAGAAATCCAGAGAGAGGACCCTAGCATGTATGGCTCCTTCTCCACTGAGGCCATTTGTGTCTTTGCAGAGGCAGATGGGACTAAAACAATAAAATCTGGGTTTCCAGTGGTAGATCACTTTCTAAATCTCCATACCTGGGGAGGAATGCAAAATCCTGGAAAAGTGATATCCTTGGAAAAAGAATGATCCAGATATAAGCCAGCCCTGCTACCAACTGCAGCCCAATTTCAAATCATCTAGGCAACTGAGAAAGTTTCAGTTTTGGAAATGTAAAATCCCAAATTGCTAGTCATATTAGGTGCCTGGCAGAAGAAAAGAAAAAAAATCATCCCTGGAAGAAAATAATGCCATCCAAGATCTTAAGTTATTTTTACAAATCATTTTCTTTAAATGCCCAACACATGAATGTGTACATACTGTATAGCATATGCAGAGACAAATCAACACAAATAAGATTAGAATCATAGGATACCTAAAATTGGAATGATAAGACATAGTCATTAAAATAACTATATTTTACTTGTTTCTAGGTAGAAAAGATTTTTTTTAAATCATCAGAGAGCTAGAATCTACAAGAAAATGAGATGATAGTTGGTGTGAAAAAGAACCAAATAGAAATTCTAGAGCAGAAAAATACAATAACCTAAGGAATGAATTTAACAGCAAAAGGAGAGTTGCTAAACCCTTAGAGATGAGCCATGTGAAAATATTCATAATGAACTAGGAAAAGATGAATAGTGGGGGAAAATATAAGAGAGGTTGGAAAATATAAAATGAGAAAGCCTAAAAGATATTTATTCACAATTCCCAAACCATTCCAGTGCAAGATATGTTTAAAGAGATAATGCTGTGAATTTTTCAAAACTGGCAAAAGCCACCAATCCAAAATTCAAGAACACAACCCCAGAGCAGGAGGTGAAGCATCCATACTTGAATGTATCATGGTAAAACTGCAGAAATGCAAAGAGTGAGTCTAAGATTTAATGGTTGGGGTAGAGAAACCTCATATTCAAAGGAGTAATAGACCAAGAGACCAAAGGCAACAACAACAACAGCAACAAAAAAAACCCCAAAAAATCATAAGACCATGGAATGACATCTTACTGATTGATTGGTTGGTTGGTTGGTTGATGTGTGTGTATGTGTGTGTGTGTGAGAGAGAGAGAGATAGAGATAGAGAGAGAGACAGTGGATATAGGGAAAAGGAGTAAGCAGACTTGGGGCTCAATCCTATGATCCTGAGATTAGGACCTGAACCGAAACCAAGAGTCAAATGCTTAACTGACTGTACCACCCAGGTGCCCCAAGGAATGACATATTTAAAGAACTGAAGGAAAATAAACTACCCGGCTAACATATTAATTTAGAATAAAAGTGAAACAAACACATTTTCTGACAGGCTGAAAGAATTCATCACTAGCAGACTTATCCAAAAGGAATTCTTAAAAAAGGAATCAATACAAATTAGAAATAATTTTGAACCTAAGGAAGAAAACTAAAACTTGTGGATGCAACTAAACATGTTTAGAGAGTAACTTGCTTATAGTTATGACTTGTATGCATTTATTGGAAGAAAATAAAAGCTGACAGCAGTAATATGCTAAATGCCTATCTGAATATTGCAGTCATTAAAAAGGAAAAGAACATATAATTTTAGATCAATAAATTTGAAAATTGGGGTGAAATTTGTATGTTTCTAGAAAAAATACATTTTACCTAAACTGACACAAAGAAAAAAGAAAATAAGAAAAATTTGATAACTACTAAAGAAATGAAACCTGAATTACAACGCTTCTCATGATAGCATCAGACCCAGGTAACTTTACTGCACATTCTAGCATGCAATTAAGAAAGAAACAAGAATCTGAATAAGATTGTTATCATTATAATGATGGAACAAATACTGCCAGAAAAAATTTTAAAAAGATAGAGAAATTCTTCCCTTCTCAATTTGTTGTATAAGTTGCCTTCTTGCACATGAACATGACAAGAACATAACAGAAAGGAACTCAATAGACTAATTGCACATGGAAATATAGATACTGACACCCTAAAACCTATCAGATAGGGAGGCAGATTGTATATGTGTGAATGTACAATCAGTGACAGGGGAATACATTATGACCAATGCAATATGATTTCACATTAGACTATCAAGCATTGTCTTTCACTAGACTAATAAAAGACAGATGTTAGGATCATCTCATTAGATGCAAGAAAATATATTGATCAAATTCAACATTCAACTTAATAAATGTAAAAGTTCCAGGACACTAAAACTAGAAGGGAATTTGTACTTAAGGGTGAAACAAATGTTCTACACTGTTTACCTGATATTGTAAATGAGATGAGAATATTCACTATTAGCCTTGCTATTTCACAATGTGCTCAAGGTCCTGACTAGTATAATAAGGCAAGAATAATAAACCAAAAGTAGAAGGATTTGAAATGTAGGAATAAACATGGCATTATTTGTAGACAGTATGATGTATACAGAAAGCACAAAAGAATCTGCTGAGAAAGAATTAGAATTAATGAGTAAACTTAGCAAGGCCTCCGAATATAAGATCAATATATGTAAGCTTTTTATTTCTCTATTGGCCAATATCTTAGCACGGGCTTCCATAACAAAATATCAAAGACTGGGTGGCTTAACCAATAAAAATTTATTTCTCACAGCTCTAGAGCCTTGAAGTCCAAGATCAGGGTGCCAACATGGTCAGGTTCTGCTGAGAACCCTCTTCCTAGCTTGTAGATCGCTACTTTCTCACTGTGCCCTCATGTGGAGCAGAGAGAGCAAGTTTTAATTTTTTACTCTTCTTATGCTAATCCCATTATGGGGGTCCTCCACTCTCATGACCTCATCTAACTCTAATTACTCTCCAAAGACCCTACCTCCTATTACTATCACAAGGAAATGTAGAGCTTCAACATATGAGTTTGGGAGGACACAATCATTCAGTCCATAACAGCCACATAGTTAGAAAATGAAAAAAAAAAATCAAAGTTAGCTTATATAGGTTTCCCCACTGCTATCTCAGAGTAGAGTGCTTTTTTGAAACCTTTTGTAAGCCAGAAGGGTATAAAGAAGCAATTACCATTAACTTATATGGAAAATTTTTTGAGCATTTCCAGACCCAAAAATAACCTCTTTTAGGCTTTTCTGATACTTCAGGATACATCTTGCTAATGGATGCACAAAATAAATGGAGATAAAACACAGATGTTCACAGATAGAGGTCATGACTATGGTGGCTTGATGCCAAGGGTAGTTGCTGGCGAAGGAGCTTGGTGGGGCTCTACTCACTGCAAAACATATGATGAATGCTGTTTTTGCTTTTCTCCTTTTTCATAAAAGCACAAATCCAATTCAGATTTCTTCCTGTTAGCAAAAAACAGGTACTAATGTAGGTCTTTTGTAAAAGTAAAGTGTGGAAGTGAATTTTCAAAATCAGGGGATACCCATATTAACATCAGAAATCAAATGCCTAGGAATAATTGAAGATATGTAAGCTTCTAGACAAAAAAAAATAAAAAACCTATAATGTATTAGAAAGAGGCATTCAAGAGGAAATAGATGAATGACTCAATTTCATAAAGACTCAACTCTTCTCAAATTTACCTGTAAATTCAATGCAGATCAGATCAAAATTACCATAGGATATTTTGGTGGTGGTGGTGGTGGTGAAATGTATAAGTTAATTCTTATGCTTATGGAAATGTAGCCAGAGACTATTAAAAAATAAGACAAAGATATAAAAGGGCTTACTTGATAGGATATCGACTTACTACAAGGCTACAAAGTTAAGAGAGCATGGTATCAGGACAAGGATAAGTAGACTAATGAAATAAAATACAGAGCCCAAATCGAGGCATACGTGAGTAGTTGATTCATGATTTTTTAAAATTTATTTATTCATGAGAGACACATACACAAAGAAAGAGAGAGAGAGAGAGAGAGAGAGAGAGGCAGAGACATAGGCAGAGGGAGAAGTAGGCTCCATGCAGGGAGACCAATGTGGGACTTGATCCTGGGACTCCACGATCACATCCTGGGCCAAAGGCCGGCGCTAAACCGCTGAGCCACCCAGGTGTCCCATTGATTCATGATTAAAATAAAGTTACAGAGCTATGGGGAACACAAAATCTTTCTAGAAAAAAGGCTCTGGGAAAATTGAATATCCATGTAGAAAACCAATGAAACTATACCCTACCTCATACCTTCTGCTACAGTCAGTTCCAGCTGAGCTATAATTTAAGATGTGAAATGTAAAACAATAAAGCATTTAAGAGATAATATATATCTTCATGATCCTGTTATAAGGACTTTTTAAATAGGACATGAAAAGCATTACCATAAAAACAAGATTGATAAATTGGACTAAATTTAAATTAAGAAATTCTGTTTATCAAAAGACAATGTTAAGAGAGAAGAAAAGCAAGACACAGAGTGCGGAAAGGTATATGCTACATACATATCCAACAAAGGACCAGTACCCAGAAGATTTTTTTAAGGAAAACACACACACATACCTTACAAGTCATTAAGAAAAAGCCAATGGCCCAACAGAAAACACAAAAAAGATTTAAACAGGCACTTTGGCAAGGTATCAAAATGGACAATGATCTTTAGGTATCAGGAAATGTCAACTTAAAACCCAATGAACTATAACTATATATCCACCACCATAGTCAAAAGTTTACAAGCATGAGGATATCAAGTGTTTGCAAGAATGTGGAACAACAGAAACACAAAAGAACACACACTGCGTGATTGCATTTGCGTAAAGTTCAAAAACAGGCAAAACTAAGATACACTTAGACAGAGGGTAAAATTATAAGGGAAAGCAAGGAAGCAATCACCATAAAATCAGTCCAGTGGTTACCTTTTGGGGGAAGCAACAAAGGAGTAGTTATTGAAATGGGAAATGTGGTGGGAGAAGTGTAGAGGCAAAGTTCTACTCCTTGCCATCTCCAGTGGCCAGATGTGTGTTTGTTTTCTATTAATTCTATAAGCCGTGTATGTATATATGCATATTTATGTGTGTGTCTGTATGTATAGCACGCATGTGTATAATTATCTTCTGCACTTGTCTGTGTTATATTTCACCCTAAAAAGGACTAAAAATAAATCAAATAAATAAAAATCTTTAAGGACAAAAGAAAAGGAAGGAAGACACTGACTTTAAAGGAAGGTCTAATTGCTGGCTGGATAGTCAATGGTTAGTCAATTATTCCACAATAAGCTTAAACGAAAAAGAATAATCATTGCATATAATCTTTACACTCTGCTCCTACATCAGAGAGTCTATTCTCTTCCTCTTGGCCATCCTCCCTGACTTTAAGAGGCCACACTGGCCAACAAGATCATTTTTCAGGAGTAATGGAGATCACCATAGAGAGGACACTTTATTATTAATGATTCTTAATGGTACCACTCATGGAGCACTTATTATGGACAAGGTATACCAAGCACTTTACAGGCTTTATGTCAGTTAAATCACAGCAACCCTATGGTGTTGCCCTATTTTTCAGATGTGGAAACTGAGGCTTACAGCCACTATGGGACTTGCCCAAAGACTCTCAGGGTTAGGTGGAGAGCCAGGATTTAAGGGAAGACAGTCTGACTTGGGAGCACACACTTACTTTCACACTAAAATTGGTGGGTTTCTGTTTAGAGACATCCTCTCCTGCTTAAACTCTAGATAATTGACAGCAAGAATTACACAGTGAAGCTGAGGCTTAAGATCCCACTTATTTTTGCTTCTTTGCTAATTTCAGGAAAGGAGCCAGAATTTGGTAATTTCTGTGCTGGGGGCTTTGGTCACTTTATCCACTTGTCGTAACCCCACTAAAGAGACAGTACTGCCCCCTATTTATCTATGCAACCATAGTTACAGATTGAATATTTTTCCAAAAGCTAAAACTATATTCAATGACTAGGAGTGAATCAAAACTAATCAACCTTGGACCATAATGCATTAAATGTTGCATTCTTGGGATCAATGAGGACTCCCAACAGCTCTATTCAAGACCCTTTCCTCTAAAGATAGGGATTTAGAATCTGAAATTAACTCTTGGATTTCAAAACACTGAAAAGCTTGCTGAGAAATTCAAGCAGAAAATAGGAGGGGATGTAGCAGACATTTGAATTTGGAGCTGCCAATCTCATCCACAGGCCATGCCCACTCAGTTTATTAACGTCCTTCTCTACCATTCTGTGTATGGACATAGAGAAGCCCTTGAAGAGATGATGCATATTTGAGACTATTGGCAGTCATCCGGATCATTGGAGAAGTCTAATGCAAGAGAAGCCCCCAGAGAGAAGTGAGATGAAAAGAAAGAGGGGGGATGAATTCCTTCATCCAGCCCACTCTTCACAGTTAAAAAGTCAGTAATTATGTCACTTTTCCTCAGAGGCTTATTTGAACTGGGGTTTCCTTACTTGCCTACCATAAGGGCATAGACTACTTGCTTCCTAGAGGACCTTCTTAACCTTAAGGGTCTAGGACTCAATCACCAACTATTTATTGAGATCCTATTTTTTTTTTTTAAGATTTTATTTATTCATGAGAGAAGGGGGGGCAGGGCACAGGCACAGGCAGAGGGAGAAGCAGGCTCCATGCAGGGAGCCCAACATGGGACTGGATCCTGGGTCTCCAGGATCAGGCCCTGGGCCAAGGCGGTGCTAAACCACTGAGCCACCTGGGCTTCCCAAGATCCCATTTTGAGCCAAACATTGAGGCCGGGAGTAGGTGAAGCATCCTATCAGTTCCTGCCCTGGAGGAACTGACAGTCAATCTGAAACAATAAGACTCAATTAAGAACACGGAAGTATATGACTGAATTCTGTGCAAGTTCGTGGTACAATGTCAACAGTACCTGTGACCAAATTGATTTCTCTACCTTATCCCACCATAAAGCAGTTGACTCCGTGTCAATTGTGTCTAACTCCCGCTCACGCCCATACACAATTACATGCCCTCCAAGAGCCACCCCACAGTCGAGGATTAGCCAATCAATTTTAATGCGTATTTAAGGGATTTTTCAAAGTGTGTGAGTCAGTGCGTAAATGATAGATCATGTAATAATTAAAGCATTAAAAGAACCCAATTGAGGATTCTCTTTCCGCCAGCAGATATCTTTAGGTCAAGAAGGTCTATAAAAACTGGCAGATCATTTCCATTCCTTTAAGACAGGTAAAAATGGCTTTGAATGTAATTAGATGTTCATAGCAATTTTCCCTCTGCTCAAGTTCTGTATCTTGTTCCAATGAGGCCCACAAAAAGTTTAGAACTGTTGGCATTCTAAGCTGCAAACTGACGGTGTGGTATTGCTTTGAAGAAGTGAAAGCCGATGATACTGCTTGAATCATTTTTTTAATTAGAAATGATAAGCCAGAGTTTTAGCTTTAGGAAAAGGAAGCTTTCTCACAGGCCCATCTTGGCATTGCAGAACTCTGGGCTGCTCTCGGAACTCTGTGCCCTCTCTTATCCACTCTCTGGTGGCTCCTGCAGATTCCAGAGTTATCAACTTGGAACAAGGAATATGCCTACTGTAGTAAAATCAGCATTTATCTTTGACACCCCTATCAAAGTTCTGTTTTATTACTCTCTTCTCGAGGATCTGTTATCTATCCGGGCAGTTTTTTTTTTTCTTTTAAGGTGGAAGATCTTGTATGCGGTTAATTTTAATTTCTGTAATCCTTTAAAAGAATGAGACTCCATGGAAATGCAATGTAGTGCAAAAATTTAAAAGAAAAGTATTTTCAGTAAAGTCTAAGAACTTCCCCTCGTTCTGGGTAAGCTTTTGTGATATTGCAGTTAAAAATACAACTTCTATATATAGCATATCATATGTCAAGTGTTTGCTATGACTCTTAAAATATATATCTATATATTCCATTAGAATATCCTTGGATATTCCCCAAACTTATCCAAGGTCATACAAAAGAATGAACATGTTAAAATAGGAAATTCCTTTAAATGGCAAGCTAGCTTATGTCCCTCTTTCATACTTGAGGAAGCCAGCCAGGGCCTAATCACAAGAAGTTTTGGTGGCCACAATAAAGGACATAGATAAAATCCAATCTCATCTTCCATGTCTCTCTCCTACACTTGTTCTTCCAGCATCCCTGCTTCCTTGCTGTTACCAGATCACATCAAACATACCCTTACTTCGGGGCCCTGGCACCACTTGTCCTCTTCTGCCTGAAATTCCTTCCTTTTCTCCCTCCAGTCAGGATTTAATCAGATGTCACCTGCTCCAAAAGGCCTTCCCCAAGTGCCCAGTCTAAAGTAGTGGCCCTGTTTCCTTCTTTCCCTTAAACTTCTCTTATTTTTATTTTTTTCTCTTATTTTTCTTAATAGTGTTCATCATCATCTGTCATCATATTATAGATTTATTTGCTTGTCTGCATCCTCCACTAGCAAGTAAGAATCTAAGGACAGGGTCATTGTCTCTAGCACTTGGAACAGCTCCTGGCGTATCATTAGTGTTCAACTTACTTGTTGAACTGTGACAAGTGTTCAACTTGTCTTACCTGTATCATCCGGAGTTCTCATAACAACTCTACAAGGTAGATATAGAGTTAAGTTCCCGTTCTGTACGTAATGGAACTGAGGCATGAATAGGCAAAGTAACTTGATCAAGGTTACACAGCAAATAAGTCACAGATCTAACTTGAACCAGAGCTCATGTTCTTAAATACTAAATACTAAATTAACTCTTGAGATGCTCACAGAGCCCCCTGTCTCCCTGCACCTGGGCAGTTTCACTGTGTGCTCACTCCAGAGCTTCAGTCCAGGATACTGTCACAGAGCAGTGCTGTCCCATAGGAACAGAATGTGAGCCACATTTCCCCAGCAGGGAAATTTAGGAAATTAAGGACTGATTAAATTAATACTTAATAATTTTAAGTAATATAATAATTACTACAATAATTATTATATTACTTATAAGTTTATATAATAATGTTTAACTCAATATATCCAAATATTAATCTTTATAATATAAAAATATAAGAAATGATTGAGCAATTTTATATTCTTTAGAATCTTTGAAACCTAGTCATTGTTTTCTACTTTCTGCACATCTCAAGTCACATTTTTCAGTGCCATTAGTTGGGTGTGGCTAGTAGATGCCCTATTGGCCACTGCAGCTGTAAAGAGATTGAGCTCTGGAATTAAGCACATCTGGTTCCAATCTTGCACTTATATGTGACCCTTTCCCAGCTGGAAAACTGGGGTTATGATATCTACCTTATGGGGCTGAGGTGAAGACTATATGAGGTTTCTGTACATAAGATGTACACCCCTCAGCACAAGAGCTGGCTGGCAGATGCTCAGGATAGATGGCTTCCCCTGCTGAGCACAGCCTTTAGGACCTCTCTCCTCGCTCCACTTGAACTTTGTGTGCAGGAGCCTCTGTTTTCACTATCTGCCATGAGTGGAAAGGCCTCTGATGGGACGGAGCAAGGAAGAAGCCAGGATCCTGGCTTGAGTCTTGTCCCCTGGACCATCTAGCTGGGCTTTGGAGATTGTGTGAGCCTTCTAGCCCTCTCACCAGGCACGTTTATATGCCCAACAAGGAGTCTCCTCCTGAAAAAAATAATCCTCGAGTCCTTAAAGTGAGCGTTCACTATCTCTTCTATCAGTGGGAGAGTCAGCTTCCATGTCCCTACTGAGAAAAGCATTCTGAGCATCTTTGGGCTGGAAGGGAGTCAATCTACTATTTTACAAAGAGCAAATATAAGAGAGCAAATATAACATGTCCAGGCAGAGAGTGACAATAAAAGCTTAAAACCAGACCCTTCTTATTGGAGTCTCTATCTGAACACCCATAGAGATAACTCCATAGAGATTTCCCTGAATGGACTTTGGATGTCTCTGCACAGATGTGTTCATCTCTGTCTTTTCATCTGCATCTCATTCTGGGTATGAGAAAGAATCTCAGAAAAAGCAGGGTAGTGTGAAATATTCTGTGTTCCCAGCAGCCTTCAGCGGTCTTTTCTTGCCAGTTTTCAACCTTTGATCTTTTGGTCCCAAGCAGAACTTGAATGTAATTCAGGTTAGTCTCTTTGTGAGTCATCAAAGCAAAGTGGAACTTACTAACTGTCACTTTCATACTCTAGAGCCTTCAAGATCCCATCTTTTTGTTTTTGATGCAAGGCCCTGCCCCAAGTTATAGATTTTTATCCATTAGCCCAAGGATTTTTTGGATTGTAATCTAAACTCACATGCAAGGCAAAAAGGACAGAGTTATACCAACTTCAGTACCTTTTAAATGGCAGAGAACAAAAAATATAATAACCCCATTAGGCTGTTTAATGTGCTGAACCCTGACAAATTCTCAATGTGACGATCCTTGAGTATTTGTCTATAATCCCTCAGCAAATACACCTTTTATTCAACCACAGAGTTGTACACACTCCAGACACAAGTGCCATTAATTAAATAACACACTCAGCAGACTCGCAGAGCCATTAATTATCAAAGGTAGCCTGCTCCATACTTGGCTCCAAAATTCTATTATAACAGGAGAGCACAAGTAGAGCGAAGGAATATGTGGGAGGAAGGTCACCCTCAAAAGCATGATAAGAAGAAGCTGTCAGACAAAGTAAATGACAAAGCATGTATACCTTTTCGCTTTCCTTTTGCCCCTTTGGAGAGTCGGGAAGAAGGGAAAGTATTTCACATTGTAGGGACTTTCTTTCTCAAAATTAGTTTCTCTCACGAAAGACGCAAGTAAATATAAAGTAATCCTTTTTCATTTCAACTGAGTCTCGGGGAAAAGTAATATGAGCTGAAGATTTAGAGACAAATAAAGCCTGTTCTTCATAAGCTCCCGCAGAACGAGAAAGCCTTTTAAGGAGAGTCTTTGCTGGGTACAGATACAGGGAAGGGGGTGTAAGAGGGACAAACGTGGAAGACAGAGGCCTTACTGGTTTCAAGTGGGCGACCAGGAAACGCTCAAGGGGTACCACAAATTCGTCGGGAGTGGGTTTGCTCTGCTCTTCCTCCTAAGTCCCCCCCTCAAGCCTCAAAGGCTTCGCAGCTTCACTTGTCAGGAGACAGTGGGATAAAGGAAGCGCTAAGCCCTGCAGGGTCTCCGTAAATCACTCACAGCTACAAGCTTGGGCATCATCTTTCTTGTGTGTTTGCTGTTCTTAGTGTTTGATTTATCCCTTCAAAGAGAAAACTGACAATGCCGAGGCTGTGGCCACTCTATAAAGGACAGCCACCGGGTGAGCCCCAATGCTGCTGCAGAGGCACATGGCATCCCCCCTCCTGAGCGGGGCCAGAGCTGTGCTCCGTGCCCTCAAGGATGCACGAAGTAGGGACTGGGCACCGGGGAGGCCTCAGAGGCCCTGAATGGACACTTGCTCATCAGAGGATGCTGTGGTGTTAATCAGTGTGCGTGGCCCAGCACAGCGGAATGGCTTTGAGTTAGGAAACTTGGCACAAGGTCACCCCGCTCTCTCAAGTCTGTCCTCTCACCACTCGGTGTCTGGCCTCTGTGCTTTGGGGTAACCCCTCCCAGCTCTAGATGGAAGGAGGATTGCGTCGCCTCAAAGTTACTCATCACAGTGGCTCTCTGTCCCCTGCCATTTCTCCCCCAGCTCCCCCTTTCCCCACTCACTCTAAGAGGTCGCCATCAGCAGCTTTTGTCATCCAATTTCAGAGACCAGTTTATTAAGAAAAAGCTGAAAAGCAGAGGTCAGAGGTGCCTGCCCGTAGGAAATTGGCCCTCTTGTTTTCCATGTGAGCGGAATGGCTTTCCATGGCCACCTCCCTCTATCTCTAGCCTGCTAGGAACTCTGAGTTTTAAAAGAAGAGCTGTTACAGAAGAATTTTAGATTTGTGTCTCAAGACTTTGTGTCACTGGTGAGTGTGATCACTGTGACTTAAAACCATTTCTTTCTTTTTTTTTTTAAGATTTTGTTTATTCATGAGAGACACACAGAGAGAGAGAGAGAGAGAGAGAGAGAGAGAGAGAGAGGCAGAGACACAGGCAGAGGGAGAAGCAGGCTCCATGCAGGTAGCCTGCCACGGGACTCAATCCTGGGTCTCCAGGATCACGACCCAGGCTGACATCTCTGGTATGGATGCAAAACAGGTGATTTTTACTTAACCTTATGGGTAGGAAGTACTATCTTTGCAGGACAACACTTGCGTGGTATGTGTGGCTCTGCTGAACCACAGAAGACAGGCAACCCTACTAGAAGTTGGACGTTTGCATCTGAAACTTACCAAAATTTGTCTCCAGCACCTGAATTGCTTTGGGGCAGCTGGAGCATTTTATTGGGAGTACACTTTGACGCTGAATCAAAAAGGAGACAGGGTTGGGATGCCTGTGTGGTTTAGTGGTTGAGGTCTGCCTTCAGCTCAGGGTGTGATCCCAGTGTCCTGGGATCAAGTCCTGCATCAGGCTCCCCAGGGGAGCCTGCTTCTTCCTCTGCCTATGTCTCTGCCTATCTCTCTGTCATGAATAAATAAAATTTAAAACAAAACAAAACAAAAACAGAGACAGGGTTGGAGCTCTCAGCTTTCACATTCAATGATTCCCGCCCCTGCCGCCCACCTCTGCCACCCGAGAGGTGTAAGCCACACTTCAGACCCATTAGATCAGAATCTTGGGGGTAGGATGAAGGCAGGTCATTTTTTTAGACCTCTCCAGGTGATTCCAATGAATAGCCAAGTTGAGAAACCAAACCTTCAAGAAACAGAAGGGGAAGGTGTGTTGAGTGTGTGTGGGCTTGAATGTTCCTTTTGCATTGCATTGTCAGTTAGATTGACAGTGGCCAGCTCCCTTCCAGGTTCACCTACAGAAGAGAGAGACAGCGATCCATTTTCTTAGCTTCAAAGCACAAACTCCTCCTTCGGGCCTATCAGAGAAGAGCGGGGGACAGGGTAAGAGGTAGAAGCCTCCTTCACTGACACACTAGTAAAAAGATGTTGGCTTGAATGCATGCAGAGGTTGGCTGGATCTGTTGAAAACAGGGGACTCTGCTCCTGTTTTGTGGAGAATGACTTTATGGGGCACGATGATACCTGTACATTCAAGGAGAAGAAGTCGGTGTGACTTCTCACCCATGGGGGGATTCCTTTGGTACCTCTGCTTCTCCCTGTACTCACTAAATCAAGACAACAAAACGCAAATCGACTTAAAAGACTTGCCTGAAGCATCCAGGGAGAGACAGACAAGACGATTACAGCACACACCCCACGGCCAATATTACTCAAAACTGAATCTTTCTCCATTAGATGTTTTTATTTTCCTAACAGACTCGAAGCTCTCCTTTCCAAAAATCTCTTCTGCAGTCCAGGGTCATGGCGTGTCCCTTCTGCCTTCACTCCCTACCCTGCAAAACAAACCTCTGATAGGAACTCCAGAACACTCTGGTATTTCTCAAGCACTGCCTGGCCAGGGGATGAGTCATCCTCCATTCATCTGCCACTAGATTAGAGACATAGAAGTATTTGAAAAGCACCCGTTTGGGGCAGCCCGGGTGGCTCAGCGGTTTAGCACCGCCCTCAGCCCAGGGCCTGATCCTGGAGACCCAGGATCGAATCCCACGTCGGGCTCCCTGAATGGAGCCTGCTTTTCCCTCTGCCTCTCTCTCTGTGTGTCTCTCATGAATAAATAAATAAAATCTTAAAAAAGAAGAAGAAAGAAGAAGAAGAAAAGCATCTGTTCATGGCAATGGGGCAAACTTCAGACATTCTGGGCCCATGCTCTTTGTTCTTGAAGCTCCAGGAGGCCACATTCTCTTGGACTGGTTGCCTGGCACCCAGTTTCTCTCTCAGCTTGCCACATCTTGTGTGAAGCGTCTCCCCACAGGGGCTAGCCGCGCCTTGAGGATACCACCTTTTGCCTCTTTGCACCTCCTCCGGGTCTCACTCATACTTCAGTAAATACATTTGTTGATATACCCAAGTAGCACTGAAAAACCATCACTGTCTCAAGGTGCTATGGAAGAGAGCTAGGGACACGAAGGGCATGTGCCATCTGACATCTGAGCAGATGGGAAGATGAGCACCTTGCCCAGGTGCGCCCTCTCCCCAGATAACACTGAATCTCTTGCTGCATCGCTAAGCTCTGACTTTCACTTGCTGTGACAGGCAGTGTGATGCAGAGGGGAAAAAAAGCATCGCGGTGGTGACAAGAGCAGGGGCTAACATTAGTGAGTGCTTACAGCGTGTGGGGCTTTGCTCCAAGGGCTTGTGGGCCTTGACCGCTGCAGCCTCACCCCAGCCGCAGCCACACGCCTTGCAGCACCTGCACGCACACAGGCGGTGGGTCACGAGGCCGGGTGGACTTCAGACCCAGGGCTCCTCAGAGCCCCACACGGTCCCTCACCATGCTCGGCCTCGAGAAGCAGACGCTGCTGCCCACCAGCTTTCTGGGCTGGTTGGAGAAAAGGAACTGCTGCACCCAGGCCTTCAGAAGCGAGGCCGACAGTTTGCATGCCAGAGCTGCGTGAGGGATGTGCCACAGAAGCACTGTCATTGTCATTTGACTGAAGGAAAGCCTGCTGCTGTACAGATAGAGGCTTCCATGGAAATTCAGAAATTACAGGGCTGGTGTCGGGGCGGGCGGGTGCGGCAAATAACACGGGGCCACGACGTTCAAAAGACCAAAAATAAAACCGAGGGAAACTTCTCCTAGGACATAAATCTGCCCTAGACAGATGAGGCGGAGGAAAAGAAAGGGCACATCCATTTTCAGGCCTGCACAGGTGCCTCTGACTCAAAGTCAATAATTGTTCAAGGCCAAGGAAAATGATGAATGATCGGGAGATGACCTGTATGTCCAGACAAGATGGGTGGTGCTGGGTACAATAGAGAACAGTCTCAATGTCATATAGAGATGAGATAGGTCCCCATCTCTGGGGGTGGGGTGGGGCTGCAAACTGACTGGTAGATACACCCCACTTTCCACCCCTCGCTTACAGACATCCGTAGATGTGAGGTGGGGGAGAGGCAGTGGAGTCTAAGCTCAAATGTGAAGGCTGAAGCAGAAGTGGCTAGGCTTCTATGTTCTGGGTCCTGGAAGGGACCACATATGATTCCCAAGGGATGCCCTGCCTGCCCTCTGCTCTCCGATCTTGTTATGTCCTTCTGGAACAAGCATCTTGTTATGTCCTTCTAGAACAAGCATAATGTTAGACTCACTAAAAACTCTCTGTGTGCCAGTGTCTCCTCACTCAGGTACTGGGGATGCCCTTGAACCTCACACCGGCCCTAGAAAGAGTCATTGCAGCTCAGCCTCCCAGATCGGTGCCTGGAGTGTTGCACACAGAGCCATCCACTTAGCATAGGAATAGCAAACAGGAAGTGAAAAGCAATGTAAATTGATGCTAGAAGTCTTTCGAAAACATGGAAGGAGTCCATTTGTGCTTCTCAACAAAGTTCCTCAAAACCTCTTCCCATATCACACCCACAGTAGCTCCGCCAAACATCTTCCAGCACCCTTTCTTCCAACCTTCCCTCAATATTAAGATCCCTAGCCCAAAAATTCTCATCTTTCCTCCACCTCCTGTTTAATTTTCTCTTTCCTGGAGCTGTCTGCCTTTCCCAATGTCCTCCAAGCCGGGAGCCTCAGTTCCCAACCACTCCCATTTACTGATACCAATAATTAAGGCCCAGAAGCCAAGGTTCCAACAGGTTCTCCTTTGGGGTGGAGGGAGAATGCCAGGGCTAGGAAATGCATTTGTATGATCTGGGGATTTTCTTTCCTTCCAAGATTAACGCCCACCCCCCCCCCTTTCATATTTTATGAGTGGAAATCATTTGTTTTAGTTCTAGCCCAAATCCTCAAGGTAACTTAGCTTGAAGCAAAGCTAATACTGCCTGTTACAGAGTAGCTCGATAATTCCCCAAATCTCAGACTCTTACGGAGAGCTCATTAAAAAGCAGAGATTTTCGGGTCTCTCTCCAGACCTGCTGAGTCAGAATGTGGGAGACAGAGTCGAGAAATCTGTGTTTTTAACAAGCTCACCAGGTAATTCTGGGAATGGCTATGCTAGAGAATCTATTCTTACCTAATTAATAAAGGACTAAATTGGCTTCATTTGTATGTGAGACTCGTGTCCATAAGATAGATTCTTAAGAGGCCATGGGGTGACCTCTAGGGCATGGAGTGTGAACGGAAGCCACAGAAAATGTGGGGATCCAGGGAGTACAGACATCAGCAGGGTTGGAACCCACCTATTTCACATATTCTGTCCACATCTATATCGCTTCTCATAAATTGTTAGTGGCAATCTAACAGATTAGCAGTAAGCAAACTAACATTTTGTTTATTGCCGTAACTCACCAAATGCTATTGGTTCTAACTAAATGTCTGTTTTTATGTTCTGTCATTTCCAGGCATGAAAGTAACTTGAACAAATCCCAAGGCATAAGGAAATGGGCCTCGTTCTCTAGGACTCTGCGGCACTGGAAATGAAGCTAAGCAGACTTTATTACATCCTACAATTCTGCAACCTTTTGCGAAGCATTTTATTACACTTGTGGAAGCCATCGGGGTTATGTTTCAATCATGATGACTGACAGGCTAACTTCAAAATAACAGCATCGACACTTCCTTCCACACTTCCTGGGCTATGTACTTAGAATAGAACCTTTTCTAAATTGTCCCTTGGCCTGGATGGAAATAAAATGGTACTTAAAATATTTATCTTGTGTGTTGGGTAACTTAAAAAATTGATATTTTGGGGCCTCTGAAAGGCATAACGGAGGAAGTCAATCTTTTAGAACTACCATGCTTCCTGTAACCAAAGGTTTGTTAAAGCTGAGATAAAATTTAGAGTTTCCATTTTGGAAGCAAACAAAACAGAGCAAGAAATGCATAACCCTTCCTTGGCTGTATTCTCCTCCCGCCTTGGGTGCAGAGAGGCAGAGCTGAAAGAGCTTACGATGGCAAAATGGGCTTCAGGAATCTAATAAACATGTAATAACGTGATTGGACACCTCGGACTGGGCTATTTGAGTGGTAGGAATGTAACGAAAGGGAATGGATAAGCTCTTGATGTTGGCTGAGGAAGCATGCCCCTTGCCCGTAATAGTGAATTCCTTTAAGGAAGGATGACAGAAGTAGGCTCTTTCTTTCCTGTGGTATATTAATAAAAGGGGAGACTCGAGTTTACAGAGAAAAATAAAACATATCAATGGCACTGCAATAAAGAACCACAAAAAGCTTCCTTAGAATCTCTTTTGGCTTATGGGCTACTCCTTGACCCTGACACTATCATCGACATACGGTGCATTAGTTTCCTACGAGTGCTGCAACAAATTACCACAAACTGGGTTACTTAAAACAACAGAAATGTGTCTCCTCACAGTTCTGGAGGTTCAT
This sequence comes from Vulpes vulpes, assembly GCF_048418805.1. NCBI lineage: Eukaryota > Metazoa > Chordata > Mammalia > Carnivora > Canidae > Vulpes > Vulpes vulpes. Next base: position 84,220,889 of record NC_132788.1, read on the forward strand.
AAGTACAAAATCCAGTGAATCCCTGCTCCATCCAGAGGCTTTGGGAGAATCTCTCCTAGGTGCTTGTAGCTGCTTGGTAAATTTTAGGTTTTCTGACAAAAATCAAGAAAAATCTCTTTATACCTTCCCCCTCTTATGTGTGTCACCTCTGTGTATCTCTTCTAAGGATGCTTGTCATTGGATTAAGGGCCCACTCACATAATCCAGAATGATGTTCTCATGGTCTTAATATCCTTAACTTAATTACATCTGCAAAGACCCTTTTTCAAAATAAGAAAACATTTATAGGTTCCAGGGATTTGATATAGATGTATCTTGTAGGAGGAGGGCACCATCTAACCCACTCCTTAGGACATTTGGTGTTTGACTCTTTCTGATCTAGTATAAGCCAATAGACTGGGTATGACAATCACATCTTCTTTCAAATCTTCTTATATGTCTTTGCCAAAGTTCTATTTATTGACAATTATTTGGCAAATGCCGTCTTGAGACCACAAAGCCTCTCATTCCCAAGCCTGGTCTGAGACGCTACTTTCTTAGCTGAAAGGAAAAAAAGCACTGCACACTGCAATCTAAACGGGATGTGTTCAGAAGATAAAATGCCAGTGAGGGAAGATGGCAAGTACTTGTGATTTCCCCCAGCTCAAAGGATGCTGATTTGTGGTCCAAAGAAAAGCCCTAAAAATACCAGTTTTTCTTATCCTCAGAAGGTCAGACACCAATTCCATCTCAGTTTTAATAGCAAATGTCACAAGAAGACCAGGCCTCTGGCTTTGGGGCTACATTTTACTCATCGGTTTTCAATCAATGAAGTGAATAAACAGTCACTGATGAAACAGTTGAGTGATACTGCAAACCTATGAGCAGTTGCCTTTTCCATTTTGCCTATCCAATTAAAACCCTACAAGAGTCTATTTCTTGTATTTCTTCTAAAACCCTACAAGAGTCATTCCTCCCGTGGATTTCACCAGCTCAGCATCTTCCTATAACTCTACCATGGTTTGGAGGCTGTAGAGGCTGTGGAGGCTAGGGGTGCAGAAGGCCAGCCCTGAAGCTCTACTTCCATTCCAGCCCCATGAATCCATGCCTGGCAGGAAAGCATGATAACCTAATAGGGGCTGTTTACAGTGCCTTTTAAGAGATGTTTCAAGAATTAACAAAGCCTACTGATACCAATATGGGAAAAACAACTATTACTCCATTTGCTGAAGTGGGTCTGATCTGTATGGAGAAAATTCAGAAGAACAACGTCCCTGGCAGTAGCTTTATTTTTCTCTCTCATTTCCTCTTGGGTACAAATAACTACTAGGTTGTTTTGTTTTTGTTCAAGAGATGGAAAGTTACTGATATTATGGTAAACAATGGATAATTATAGATATACGGGAGTCCATTTCCATTGTGCTTGTCAGATGACAATAGCACAGCAGCCAGTCTCTGCATGGACAACATTCTGAAGGAAGATGTCCCCTACTTAACTGTGTGTGTTCATTTTTCAAACTCTAGGAACAATTCCTAGGAACAACAATTCCTTTATTGTTCCTCTAGGAACAATAAAGATAAGGAATGGCCCATCTATAATCAAACTCCAAATGGCAGAAGAGAATGACTCTCTGTTTTTGGCAAAGACCTTGAAAGGAACTTTCCCCACGATTATCTCCACCACGGCTGACCCAGTTATAGAACAGTACTTCTCAAACTATATCAATTCTTTCAGATGGTGTGAAGGAGTTATGGGTCTCATGACATGGAAATGTCTCTCATCCATCCCTTGTATCCAAGCTTGAAACTAGATCTGGGCACGTACCTACTTCTTCCACCACTCTATAGTTATGGAGTATAACTGCCCAACAAGTTAGTGAAAGAAGGAAACAAACTTCTTGTTGTGTATTTATTATAGATACATTTGCATTGTAGATACATTTGCCAATATTATTTTGTTTAATCCATAGAAGATCCCCATACAATATATATGGAGATTTAGGCTCAGAAAGGCTAGGTTACTTGATCAAGGTCACAAAGTTGATAATAGATGCATTTGGGATCAACTCAGGTCTTATTCCCAAAACCCTGTGCTTTTCGGGGAATAATCAATAATGAAGGGCTCTCAGCAAATTTAATAAATACCATTTCCAATTTCTCTCCTGAACTATCAAGTTGGTAGGTTGGTCCTTTGTACTGATGTTCAAAGGGAAAGGGATAGTTAAGGAAAGGCAGGGAATATTTAAACATTCTCAAGGTGAGACCATTCCTTTAATCATGTAAATGAAAGCAACTAATGACATTTCTATAACTTAAAAACATACAGGAAGAGTATTACTAGAAATGATTACTCTGTGAGACAAATGTGTTAACCAAAAGGTTAATGATTACCTATCCTAGAAATAGAACAATGTAAAATAATTACCATGCAACTATTTAGTTACAGGGATTAAAAACCCATAAGTCCTACTTGAAATCACCACCACCGACAACTCTCAAGCATGGTCATACACTTGCAGTTCATTTCAGTTCTGCAAACATTTTGACCATCTATACTATACATCAAATTGAAGGCTGTAGTTTCAGCAACCAAAAGTGAGGGGCCCCTGAGGTGTAGCTAGAAAGGGGAGTAACCATGGATTGCAGAAGGAGAGGAATGGGAAGAACAAAGTTAATTTCAGCAAGAATATGGTCCCAATTGCAGGTGCCTAGAAGATGGTTTTCTGAATCCAGTCATCTCTTCCTCTTCTCCTCATGAGATACTACTTGCAGAGTATCTCTGTACTGAGCATTATGCCAGGTATTCACAAAGCACCATTTCATATAAGCCTCAAAAAAATCAACCCATTTTCCTTTCTTCCATTCCCTTTCTTTTAAACAAATTTTTATCCAACCACTACTGTGTGTGAAGTACTGTATGTACTAGATGCCCATGCTACAATGTTGAAAAAATCATCTGGAAGTAACTATTATTCTCCTTCTGAGAACTGAGGGGCCTGCAGTTCAGAGTTTGTGAGTCATTTAAGGCCAGACACTAGTAAGAACACATGTACATGACCTAAAGCCTGGAGCTCTTTCCCCTAAGCCAAGCTGCTTCTCAGAAGACAGGACAAGAGGGAACAGTTGATGCCCTATGGCTAACTCCTGATTTTCCCTACAAACCACAACTAAAAAACACACCTACATATTCCAGATCAAAATTATCTGGGGAAAACCAACCTCCTAAGGTTCAGTCTTTGTCAAGTCAAGGAGGTCTAAGGACCCTCTGTGTATCCGTTCTGGGGCAGCCCTTTGAGAATAGCTGAGGCTTTCTTGTGCTCTTTAGGTCACCCTGGAAATGTCCCACTGTCCTTTCATATTTCTACAGTAAAGCAGCACTTTGGTCACTCTCCGATCATTCTGTATAGTCTCCCTAGCCAGGGGTGATCATCTCCCTATCCCATGCCATTCCTAAGGAAGGACATGAACTAATACTCTGATTCCCAGTGAGCTCCAGGCTGCTGGTTCAAGGTCATACTTCAGTAAACAGTCTTCCTATCCGGGTTGCTCAGCTCCCATCCCCCCCTACTTTTCCTCTTCCCCTCCCCCCTTTTATTCTCTCTGCTAGAAGGTAAGCCCACAAAAATAAGTCCTCAACCCTGAGAGACAGCCTAAAGCAGAAGTTCTCCCTAAGTATCACTGGGAGGACAGGTTAAAAGTGATTGCAAGGCCCTACTTCCAGAGTTTCTGATAACTCTGGAGTGGGGCCTGACATGTTCCCAGGTGATGTTGATACTGGTGTGTTGGGGCCCATACTCTGAAAACCACTAGCTTAAGGGAATTTTTTTTTTCCTGTAAGTAAACAGAATTTGTTCTCAGTACAGAATCCAGTTTGTTTTTCAGGTCCTAAGTTTAACATATCTTAGTCTAGAGGTAATGAACTGCAAGTTAAATCCAATCGGTCCACTCAAGCATCTCCAGTAGGTTTCTGGAGTTATTTAACACCGCAGAAGACTTCTTGTCTGGCTAATTAAGTGATTAGTTTAGATCGATAGATGAACAAAGGGAAAGTGGGGCAGCTATAGCTCACTACCAACTTAATAAAATGGTGCTAACTTCAGCCATGGGAAGCAGCAGGGGTTTAAAATGGGGCTTACTTGCTGAAGACTTAAACGTTTAAGACTTCTATCTTAGGAGAAAAGGAGCTCACCCATGCTATCAGTGGAATATGGTTATTCAAAAGGAGTCTTACAAATGGAGTGACTTTGGCCTTGTTAGTCAAACAACTCCATCATAAGTCAAAGGTCCCGTTTTGAATGACTGACATTCATAGCTGCCTCTCACGGCTGTGGATATCGAGCCTTGCCAATGACCTGGTGTACAGGCAGGCATCTGCACTCAAAAATCCCGTTGTGGTTGGGATCCTAGTCAAAATTAAGTAAGGTAAAAAAAAAAGCCATGTTACTTCTACCTTTAGAAGTTTGCATTCGTTTACCTACCTCACATTTCAGGAGAAGAGAATGGTAGGAAGCCTGCATTAATTATGCATCAGCCATGTACCTTTTGAGGCAGATCATACTACTCTGATTTTACCAACAAGAGAAATGAGGCTCAGAGAAGATATTACCCAAGGTGGGATGGCAATGGCAACAACAACAATAATAATAGTACCTGATATTTATTGGGTACTTACCACAAGATAATGTTTCAGGTACTTTTTTCTAGGCACTCTATATTGTTATTTCAATCTGCACAACTACCCTAAAAGTTATTATTATTCCATTTTACAGATGGGAAAATTGCAGCACAAGAATGAGTGACTTGCTCATGGTTACCCAGTTAGTGTCAAAGCTCAGAGTTGAACCCCAATGATGTGAATCTAGAATCTATAATGATACTCTCCTCACTAAGATATAAACCCCAGTAGACCAAACTCCGAAGTCCCATCTCCTTGCTGCCCTGACTCTTCTGGAGATGGAGCCCAGTGGAACTCTTTCATTCACAACCAAAGATTAGAGCTAAAATATCTCGTGGCATCATCTTTTTATCCCTCTGGAGAGCTTGGCCTTTGGTATTCAGACAGTCTCTCACAGACTGATTCCTGGAGCCATCTGACTTCAAGAGAAAGTGGCTCCACCTTAGAAGTAAGCCCACAAGAGGGAAAGTATGGCCTTGCACCAAGCACAATCTTCCCAAACTTTAGTTCTTGGTAACCTTTCCCAACCTTCTACGTGTTTGTCATAAGGACATGCCTATGTTATTAATATATTTCATTTAACTTAACTCTCATTTATACTTATATTTGTTCAAGGAAACTTAAAATTACTGCAGCAAATGGAAAACCAGTGTCCCTTGCATAAACAGAAGCTATCCAGAAGGATGAATACAAAGCTATTAAATCCTAGCGAGTACTGTGAGCTGCTGAAAGCCCTGCCTCTGAGACCTGCCTTCTCACTTTATTATAAAGGGACATTAGTAAGTGTTAGAGAGGTGTTAAAATACGCTAGCACCAGACAGAGTCCTGCTCCTTGAGGACTGAAAGAGAAGTAGAAAGGGAACAACTTCTCACCTTATGATTTAATGGGGCTTTTTGGATGTTTTGTCCACGGACCTCCAAAAATCCTCCCCTGTCCCAGCAGTGCTATGCCTCCCACTGGTGGCAAAACTCAGACTCAGCTCTGTGGTGCCTGGCTGTGCCCTGCCCATACTCCAAAGCCATGCTGAGTCTCCCCTAATGCTTTCTAATCAACAGGCACATCTTGAAAAGGGGGAAACTAGCTCAGGTTCAGGTGCCTCAGGGAAACAGGCAAAAATCAAGGAGAGGAAAATGATTATACTGTCAAAGCAGCAGAAGGAACTTGCAACGGTAATAGTGATCATTGAGGAGTTTTCCCTTTGAACAGAAATGCCTTTGATAGTGCTTCCCTCCATTTTCCTGCTATTCTGTAAAAAGAATGAATAAGCAGGAAGAAACAAATGGTGCTTTTGAGTTTTACCAGCATTTGCCATAGAAGAAAAGGGAAGGCCCAACTTCAAGGTAGAAAATCTAGACCTCCATAACCATAGGTCTAAAAAATTGAGAAGAATGGAGAAGAAGTAAATCCAACAAAAGGAATTTGGTGATGCACCCACCCCCACACACACCACTAAGCCCCACACCCAAGGATTCTGGAACAGTCACAGTCTTAAGTAACCTGAGAAAGTCACTCTGTCCCCTTCCACCAATTCTTCCAACCCAAGCTTCTCTCTGCTGTCTGGTAGAGCCCCTTTTGGTAAGTAGAGTTTATAGTACTAGAAGTCATTTTATTGCACAGCCATTTTTTTGTAAGAAAAAGGCAAACCCAACAAAACTATCTTTCCATAAAGTATACAGAGCACAGGAACACACCTCTTGATAAGGGTCTTTGTAAATGATGCTGATGGTGGTGGAGGTGGAGGACCTCTTTTCATGGAGCAAACATGGTGCTTTACTTTGAACAACCAACTAATCTTCACAACAACCCAGAGGGATGAAGCCTATTATTCCTCCCATGTTACAGACTAGGAAATCGAGACTGAAGAAGTTTAAGTAACTTGTCCAAGATTACAGTTAGTTAAGTGACAGAACCAGCCTCATATTTATGTTTGTTTTGCACCAAAAGTCTTGGTCTTAACTTAACCACTAAGTTCTGTTGATTCTTCGATGGAAATGAACTAAATATTCATTAGCATTTCTGTATAAGTATATATAATTAATTTTATGTAATGAAGGCCAACAGAGAAACTAATAGAAGCCAAACCTTTCCCCAAGGCTCTGTTGACTCAATGACAGTTTGCAAAAGCTGTAGGACCCAGATAGTTTTCTCATATTGAAATCTTTTTTTATCCTTTCTGTGCATATCACAGATCAAGTACTAATAAGATAAAGTCATAGTAGGTGAGATTTATTGAGCACATATTAGATGCCAGATCTTATGTTAATTGCTTTCCATGTTTTTTTCACTCTTAATCCTCACTATTTTGTGAGATAGGAGTAGGATAAAACTGAAGCTCAGAAATGTTCAATAACAGGCTCAGAGTTGTTCAAGGTCACTCAACCTATATGGGGCAGAGCCAAATGGTGGATACAGCCATCTCACTGTAGACTGTAGAGCCCACACTAGGATCTGCTACAGCAAGAGATCAAGGAGCACATGAATTAGAGACACTGCACTTTCCTCTTCCAAGACTGCAGTGATGGATGAAAGGAACCCATGAAAATGTTCTGGAGACTCAATATCTATGAGGCTTTTTTCTAGGCAAGTCATCTAGAGCTAAGGCTAGCTAGAGATGGGCTCTTCATAAGATTTCCATGCTTCCTGCACTGCTACATGAAAAAGAGAATACGGTCTTCTTTTAGGGTCCCAGGGAGGCAGTCTACCTACAGCAGCGTTCACTGTTCGCTGATAAGTCAGGGTTGTCTGCGTCTGTTACTCAAGAAGGCTAGAGAGTAGGGGGATCCAACAGCCTTCCAGAGTGAGTGTTCTGGAAACTGTTTAAAGTATCCACCCTACATATTTTATATTTCCTGGTCTAGCTTCAGTATGCAACCTTGAATTACAATTTATTGCTTAATTGTGCAGAATGAGAGGCTGTTACCCCTAACATTTTTCTTGACTAGAATATGCATAAGATTAAGAGGGAATTTGCCAAAGAAAAGCACAGCCCAGAGCCTTTCCCTGGGAATCTCACACTGTTGGTCTGGGATGGGGCCCAGGAAACTGTATCACTGCAAACAAGTCCAGGAGACTCTTCTGCAGGTGTTCAGTAAGTACAGGTAAGTAAGAATCCCAAAATAAGAGATTTCCTCCTGCAGCAAACATTCTTTGACAACCCCAACCTGATTCCATACCTCAGAGATGCTATTGCCACTGGGACCTTATAATTGTTTCCATCTATTTCATGAATGAATGAGAGATACAGGGAGAGAAAGAGGAGGGCAGGGAGGAAAGATGCATAAAGTGTGTGTATGGGGGGGGGGAATCTAAATTCTAATGACATGGTTTGAGCTTCCTGGATCTAGCTATACCTGAAGCCAGTACACCCCTAGACTTTTTAGTTATGTGAGCTAATAAGTGCCTTTTTGGGATGTAAGCTAATAAGCAGGTGATAGGAAAGAAAAGAATGAATCATTTTTTGCTTGTCCCCAAGGAAAAGAGATAAATGTGCATTACACAGTTGTTAAATAAAAGGACCGAAACGAGCTCACCCTGCCTGTGCAAGGCTGAGCCAGGACCCAGCCTGTCTAGACCTTTGTGTTCCCCTTGCCACCATCACTGTTATTTCAATCTAATTCTGTGGTTTAATTGCCCCAGGGTTCTGTGCCCCAGGGAGCTGTGAGTAAATAGCTGACGACTGTGGCTCCTCTAGGATGATCATATCAGAAGTACAGATATTAAAATAGAAATTGTGTCATGTCACCATGTTTGTGTTTCCAGGATCAGCAGCTGATTGACAGGAAAAGCACTGCTGAAGCCAATTCTAAAGTATCTCACTGGTTTGAGTTTTCATGCCAGAGGCTATGGAGAAAAAAGGAAGCAAGTCAATGGAACCAGATGCCTTATTGTAGCCCTGTAGCTTTTTACTGCAGATTAGAACTGGGAATCCGGCAGGGGTCTCTTTACAAGTGTAAAACAGTGAGGGGCTCTTTGTATTTCTTACCATTTCTAAAAAGCTTTTTAAAAATATCTTGCTTTCCTCCTTTGTGCTTTAATATTAGACTCCATGTTCCCCGGGATCTTAGGGGCCTGAATTCCCATTGTAAGCTGACTTTTGTTCCCTAATGCCAAATTGTTCTTTTGGAGAACAGAAGCAGGATTGAAAGCTGGTCTCTGGCCCCCAGAATATTCCCTGCCTGCTCTGAGGAGGCTCAGGTACTGCGGACAGACTACGTTGACTCTCCCTGGAGTTAGGAGCAAGATCAACAGAATCTCCCAAGGACCTGAGGCCACCAAAGTCCATCCGCTCTCCCAGTCCCATGCTCTGTGTTCCATGCTTTCACTCATTTTCTCATTTGATATTCTCAACTACCCTCTTAGGTTGTCCTTCAGCCCATTTAACAGAGGAGGAAAACCAAGCTCACGGACATTTAGTGATTAACAGAACAGTGAACAAGTGGCAGAGACTGAATATGAGTCCGGCTCTCTCAGACTCCAAAGCCTGAGATCATCGCCAAAGATCATAGAAGAGGAGAAAGGAGGAAGCATTTAGGAATAGGGGTTGGCAAACTATGGGGCACAGGCTGAGTTGGTGAGTTGGGCTCACCCACCTTTTTTACAAAAAGTATTTTAGTAGAACGTGGCCCCACCCATCACTTACATATGGTCTATGGTTCCTTCCCTGTACACCAGAGGTAAGCTGTAACAAAAAACAAAAACAAAAAAAAAAAAAAACTCATAGCCAGCTGGGCCAAAAATCCAGACTATGTGCACTTAAAGTTTGGAAAACATTTGCCAAACCTTGGATTAGAGCACTGAAGGTGGCAATCTATCTGACTTGAGTCATTTCACCTTGTCCACTGTGTTTTCTATTTTTCTTATTTGAGATCTGGACATTCAAGGGGCAGTGGCCTCAGTGAAGCAGCAGTGAGGATGGAGTAAAGCTTTGCATTTCAAGCACCTAGCATAGAGGTTGGAGTTTAGAAGTACTGAAAGAAGGAGAGCCAGTTCCTTGCCCCACAAGACTAAAGAACACCCCAATGCAGTGGGAGAATGTGCTAATTCCCATGAGATGACAAAGGTTATGATGGAAGCTTTGGTTGGGGGGTGGACACTGAGGACTCCTACGAGGTGTCAAGCCAGCTTTTCTGGAAAGCTTGAGGTTCTAGTAACCAGCCCCATCAGGGCAGCTGAACCCTTTCCCTGTCAGACTCTTCAGAGTGCCTGGTCTCTGGAGGTAGGCTCTGAGGAAGGAGGTCTATGAATCAAGGTCAGTCTAAGTTGTTCTTCGTAGAGGACATTGTTTTTGCTTTTGTTTTCCTCTTTTCAGCCCAACATCAAGATGGCAGTAAAAGAACAATTATATGGCTTACCAGGAGTCTGTAATCTCCTTGATCTATTAGGGGTTCATAAGCATAACTCCTCTTGGGATCCCTGGGGGGCTCCGCAGTTAAGCGCCTGCCTTCGGCCTGGGGCATGAAGCTGGAGTCCTAGGATCGAGTCCCACATCAGGCTCCCTGCATGGAGCCTGCTTCTCCCTCTGCCTGTGTCTCTGCCCCTCTCTCTCTCTGTCTCTCATGAATAAATAAAAATCTTAAAAAGAAAAAAAAAAGCATAACTCCTAACACCAGTGAGAACAGAACAAATAGATAATTTTCTTCATTGCAAAGGTCAAAAGTAAGTTTGTTTATCCTCTGTATTTTAAAGTTATCAGTAATGATTAAACTTAGGTCTGAGCTGAGCTGAATGCATTTTTATGCCAGCTTCCATTCCTTCTTCTTAAAACATGAAGACTGTCTTAAAAGAAACCACAGGGTTCCAGTTGGCCTCCATGGAACCCATACAGGGGCTTTTTGTATTATGCTAATAAATAATCACAGTGATACTTCTCTTAACACAGCCCAGGGTTTTATCTCACTGAAAATTATCTCACATTAATACTGTGTAGGCACAATGCAACATCGGAGACAGCCCAGAGTTACAGGGAATAAACTCACTCTGTGAATGTGTTCTCTTCCCCAACACCATCACCTGTTAGTTTTCTACACCCAAGTTGTTCTAGCCAAGAGGAGAAATTGTGAGCTCAGTGATATATTGAATGTGTAGCTCAACTTCATTAACTAGAGCTAAATGCTAACATGCACGGTACCAGCTTCCAGCACAAATTAGCATCCATAATAAAGCATATAATTAGCCACCATACCCAAATGCTCTCCATGATGAATAAGTCCCCAAGAGCCCCCAGCTGCTCTTTGATTTTCCTTAGATGGGTCTGTGGTAGCAGCTTGGTTCTCACTAACCTCTTGTCCATGAGCCAAATGAGCATCTGAATTGACAAGGTCTGGATAAATTCATCCAAAGTCAATAATGGAAGCGCAAGGAGAGTTCTCTGCTTTCCTGGCATAGGATGGCCCACAGGGAGTTAAGCTCAAAATCAGGGTAGAGGTGGAAATAAAATGCTAAGTTCTGATCACTTGCACTCAAGCCCTGGTCAGTGAATACCAAGAGCCCTTGGTAAAATCAAGAGAGCACTGATGTCTCCAGAAACGTCCATCTTCATCATAACCCCTGTATCTCGTCTCTCTGTTTTTCCCCCTCTACCAGTGCCCTAGACCACACCACCATCACCCCTGGTCTGACTTTCAGCCCAGCCCCTCCTCCTGGCTTCCCTGCTCTAATTTATCCTACACATGAAACAAATTTCACCGAAAGGTGTCAGCCAGAGTCCATCATTTCCCACTTAAGACATTTTAATGGCTCTTACTTTACACACAATAAGACCCAAATGCCTGTCCCCAGACTTACAAGCTTCTCTAGGATCTTGCCTCTGCCCACCTCTCTAACACTTGTGCTCCTCTTTCCTACTCAGGTTCCCCTTTTCCTAGACAGCTTTTCCTTTTTCTAATCTCAAATACACCACATTCTCTGTGCCATAGTGCTTTTTCATTTGCTATCTTCCTCTGTCTGGAATGTTCTTTTCCTGACTTCAGTCTTAGGTAGTTTTCTCTCAAGATTTATGTCTCAGCTTAAATACTGCCTCCTCCAAGAGACCTTCTGTGCCCACAATCTAGTGAGGATTCCCCATGGTGCTGACAGTGTCACTCTCTTATTTTATTCCTTCTTCTTATCACATCCAGAGAGCATCATATGTGTTTACTCCATCTCCATCATTAGAAAGCGAGGAAGCTTTATGAGGGCAAGGAATGAACTGTCTTATTGACTCCATATGCATAGCACTTAGTAAAGAGGCACATAGTAAATTCTGAATAAGAATAAACTCATTGGATAAATGAATAAAGAACTAATAACAGTACAGCACTCTCATCCACTTTCCCACAGCTGCCTTTGTACATTAAGTGGAACACAAACTTGGAGCACAGGACTTACTCAATGACAGAGCAACTGCCCAACTGAACTTAAAAAAAAAAAGTTCTTGATTTATATATTTTAAATATAAATATAAATATTTATATTTTTTAAAGTGATATATTCATAAGGTGGGCAAGCTCCCAGGTAATGTGAGACATCCTATCACCATTCTTCACTTACTAAGAAAACCTCAAGAATCCCTAATGCAATGGGCAGATCAAGGCTAGAGGCTGACAGAGGAAGCATGTTAAGGTATAAAAAGGTGTGATCTTTATGGTAAAGGCAGTTCCAAAAATCTGTGTGTGAGCTTATCCAAAAGACAGGCCATGTGTGAATATCCAGATCTATTTTAAGGAATATCCCCAGAGGTCCCATTCATGGACTCTTCGTTGAATGAAATCCTTTCTAGGCTTCTAGGCTAAAAGGAATCTGCAGAAAAGACTTTTTTTTCTTTTTTAAAAATTTTCTGTCCTGGCTGCAGAGTCTTTTCTTCAGCTAAATGCATAGGCTTGGAAAGCTTATCATTCCAGGCACTGGGCCGAGGGAACCGAAAACCCTTCACCCTATGACACAAAGCCAAATCCAGAGCTTTGCCTTCTGGTCTTCCACTGAAGCCACATTCATTAGTAGAATGCATTTTGTTCAACTGAGAGGCCAGCCTGGAGCCCCTGCCTTGTACCACTTTGGCCACTTTGAAATTGTTTTGAAAAAAATCCTCCAAGTCTCAGGTAGGATACCTTGTCCTTTTTGTTCTATGGTCAAACCTTCCTAAACTTCGAAACCCCCAATGGGAAGAGGCCTCATTCAAGGCTCATTAGAGGGGACCTGACTTAGTCACAGTCTACAGCAGAGATGTAAGAAAACACAACCAGATAAAGGAGAGTTTTGGCAAATTTTGGCAAAATTCTCCAATAGTGAGAGGAGTGATTATAACATGTGTTTGAAATCCAACAGAATATTTTGAATTCTGAGATTTCCAGAAGAGAGTCCATATGATATAGTTATTGAATTGAGCATGTGTGTCTGATGTGCTGTGGTCTTTTTATAAGTATTTATTTTAAGCCTGCTTCCCTTCACATTGCAAATAAATACATAAAACCAGCTTGTGAGCATCAGGAGGGCTCCATGGATAATGAGGTATTGATTTCTCTGTATAGGGATGCTCCCTAGGACAAGGCCAAAAAACTAACCTCTGCTTATTTGGAGATTTGCATAAGCCTTCTGGACAGCCTGGAAGGCAAAAAGGTAAGATTTTTTTTTTTTTCAAAAAATTATTTGGCTACTGTGCAATAAGAAGTGTTTTAAAGCTCCCATGCCTCCTCTTGTAGTGATCTGATTTTTCCATGGGAAGTTGGTCTCCTGTGTATGATAAGTAGGTCTGAGGAAACTACTAAATATATTCATTTAAAATAGTCTCTCTGCACTGATGGCTGAGAAATTTCCATGGGACTGTTGCACTTGACTGCTCTGCATAATTGAACACTGTGTCTGCAAATAAGACTAATAACCATAGTTGTTCAAATGATTACCATATCATAGATCCTAATAGTCTACCGGAAATGCTTCTGACGGTAATGCTTTTTTCATGAGCAGCCAACCTTGCCCTGATGGTTGTCCATACAGTCGGAATGCCCACCCACTTCCCTCTTGGCCAGTTCCCTACTCACCTCTGTTCTTGACCAAATTTCCCCACCTATAAAATGTGGAAATTGGACTAGATGATCTCTGAAGTTCTTGAAAGATCTGACATTGTTTCTGGGTTTGGAAGAATGAAAAATTCTGTTTCAGATACATGACATATGTTGAAGAGTGGTGGCCTGCGATGGTCACACAGCTGGTAGAAGGTGGAGCTGGTACTGTGATTGTCCCCAAAGCCCTCAGTTCTAACCAGGGTATTTCTTTGGGCAAAGTAGAGAGTAGAGCCATTCACTGTGTGAGCTGCCATAACCATTTGAAATGCTTAGAGAAAAATGAGCACTTCCTTCAGTTAGATGGGCAAGTCATATTCTATTCTCAGTAGCACTGAATGTGGAGTTCCAGAAACCAGCATCGCAGGTTTGGCTCCTGTATTACTTATAATTCTCTGTATAGGTCAGTTGAACAATCTTCTGACCACCCATTTGGAAAACAAAGATGGGTCTTTATTCATATAATAATATAACATAATATAATATAATATAATATAATATATACAATACACTAGTTTGCTCTTTTGCATGGTCATATAATTGATATTATTTTTAATCTGTTCTATCTATTTATCCCGTCTTGGTGCATAAACATGCTTCTAGCTTGTCAAGCATCATGTCGAAAATCACCTTTTTAAAACATCCCCTGGTAGCAGTATGTCCTCCATCAGAAATATGTGTGACTGCCTCCTAGACTAGACCACTTGTGTGTAACCTGTACGATGCCACTCACACTTCAGCTCTTAGGAGTTACGTACTGATCTCATGAACCACCTTACCTGCTCTTTGTGGGCAAGAACATGAGGCTTTATTTTTATTCATAAATATCAACCCTAGCACCATGCCCAGTGTGCAGTCACCAGAGCTTAGAGCTATCTACTGCTTTATCTTCATGATAAACATTTTCCTCTGAGAAAAGATACATTGTTGCAGCCCATTATTTGAACCAAAGCATACCCATTTCTTTTAAGACCCACTAAGAGGAAGTAGCCTAGGAAATTTCCAAATGTTCCTTTTCAGCACTGACCAGAAACAAATGCTGGGAGACTAGGCTTATTTTGGGTAGGCAGAATTTCAAACCCTTGACTACCAAGGGTTTGTTCCTTTTTTTCCCCCTCAAAGTAGAGTAAGAAAGTATAATCAAGAGTCTAAGTCTATTTTTGAGGTTTGACACTGATATCTTTCAAACTCCATTCCTCCCCATTTATGACTTGCCCCACACCTGGCAAGTCCATGAGAAAGCTCAGGCCCTGGCAGGGAACTTCACATTACTCAAACCCCAGCCTTTACAGGAAACCCTTACCCCAACCCTATCTCCGAGGTACCCAAAAAACCTAAAGCCACCTGATTCTCCCTCCTTCTTCTTGCTTCATTCTGAATAGAACCTGAGACATTCTCAGGAAATCATTGGTTTATATGTGACTAATAAACATTATTTTACATCTGCTGGTGCCTGTGTGTCATTGGTCCCAACATCCATATGTTTCTGGGAGAGCTTGTCGAGTATCCAGCAGGGGATACTTGGTGCCCAAATAATACAGAAGACATAACAAGCTCCATTCTCCAGAGTAATGATAAAAACCTCGCCTAAAATGGACAATGGTTATTTTTGCATACTGCATATCCAGTACTCTTTTTCTGGAAATATCATTTTGATTTTCCTTAGGAATCATTTCTCCTCATTCTCCATACATGTATTTGGCGTGGAGCTGAGCCTTCTCCAGTCTCCAGGCCTTGACCTCAACATGGCCAAACATTGCACTTGTGTCTCATGGTCAGACTAATTGGTTGGGAAGAGGTCTCACGACCTAAACCAATCTAAGAAAACTCAATCTGAGGACTTGGCTTGGATTCTGGAGAAAGAAGAGCTCTATCTGCCCTGGGTTTGCTTGCCATAAGGCTAATCTGGGCCTTGCCAGGGCCCAGAGTTTTGAGGGGTCTCTCCCTGGAGTGATGCCAAAGTAAGTGCAAATAGACCATAGATATGGGGATAGAGAGGCTAATACTCCCAATACTGTGCAGTCCCTGGATCTAGTCAAACCCAGACTCAGATCCATTTAAGATTTTTTTAGTTACATGAACTAAAAACTTCCCATTTCAGTTTAAGCCACTTTTAGTCGGGTTTCTGTCATTTGTGCCTGGGAGCACTTTTGAAGAATACAATTATCAGGTTTTCTACAATCTGAGCTTTTTGTTTTTCTGGATACATTGAGGCCAAATATTCACTGGAAGGCCAAATATTTAGTGGAAACCATACAATATTTGCCCCCCCATAAACACTGAAACCTCCTTTTCTAAAGGAAAAGCAGCAGATGTATGAGAAATGGCAAGACAAATCTTGACTTGAATTGCCACTCTACCAAGACCCAAAAAACCCCCTAAATAAACAGTACTAGGTCAACAGTTTGCTAGAAATATCAGCTGAGTCAGAACGCTAAAATTCCAGCTCATTGGAACATCACTTATTCTGTGCACCAGGAGTCCTATGTCAGCAGAAGCGTGTGCTGTACTGGAGGAAGCAAAGACAAACTACAGAATGAGCATGATTCCCCAGTTTCTACTCAGTGAAATTAAATTCTTTGGTAATTTCCATTCCAGTGCTAGAGTCCATAAAGTAAGCTAAGCTGCAGCAAAAGTTCCATTCCATACAACAGTTAAAATTAGCTGAACATTGTGATAGGCAGAATAATGCCCCCCCCCAAATGTCCACATGCTAATCCTCAAAACCTATAAATATGTTCTGTTATGTGACAGGGGAGAATCAAGTTCAAAAACAAACTTGAGGTTGCTAATTAATTCGCCTTAAGGAGACTATGTTTGGTTATCCAGATAGACCTAACATAATAACAAAAGTTCTAATAAGTAGAGAGAAAGGCAAGAGAGGAGGTCAGAGTATCACAGAGTGAGATAAACTCTACCCATTGTTGCTGGCTTTGAAGATGGAGCAGGAGGGCTACAAGTCAAGGAATACAGGTGGCTTCTAAAAGTCGGAAATGACAAGGAATATATAGATTCTCCTATGGAGGCTCTGTGTTGGTTTGCTGGGGCTGTCATAATATAATTCTGCAGTTTGGGGTGGCTTCAACAATAGTAACTTATTTGTTAGCAGTTCTAGAGACTGGAAATTCAAGATCAAATTGCCAGCAAGTCGGGTTTCTCCTGACTCTCTCTCTTTGGCTTGCAGATGGTATCTTCATGCCATGTCCTCACATGACCATCCTCTGTGTACTTGCATCTCTGGCATTTCTCTGCGTGTCCAAATTTCTTCTTCTTAGAAAGACACCAACCAGACTGGATTAGGACCTACCCTAGCAGTGTCATTTTAATGCAATCACCACTTTAAAGACCTTATCTCCAAACACAACTGCATTCTGAGAGGTTAGAAATTAGGTCTTCATCATATGGATTTTGGGGGATACAACTCAGCCATGACAGGTTTCAAAAGGAAACACAGCCCTTTCCAATCACTTGATTCTAGCCCATTGGCACCCATGTCAGACTTCTAACCTAGAAAACTGTGAGATAATAAATGTGTGTTGTTTGAAGCCTGTACATTTGTGATAATTTGTTAAGATAGCCCCAAAATACTAATACATGCATTTGCTATGTGACCAGCACTTGCTAAGTGACTTGCCTCTATTAATTTAAGTTTCATCCTCATGTCAGCCTTATGAGAAAATACCATGATCTCTATGTAGGAGGAAACAGAGGCACAGAGATGCTAAGTATCTACCCACTGCCATATTGCTAAGAGTAGTGAGGCCTAAACTTGAACTCAGACACAATTGATTCCCAAACCCCTGCTGCTCCATCACCATCACACCCACGGGAAAACACTAAGGACTCAGAAATTTGACTCTTCAAGCAGGGTGGATAAAGAATAGTAACAGAGAGTCACCAGATAAGCAGGGACCCAGCCTCTCATTTTGAAAATGAAGAAAAAGTTCGGAGAGAGGAAGTAGTTTCCCAAGACCCAGAGCCAGCTGTCCAGGGCTAAAGTGGAGTCTAGGCCTCCTGGCTGTGAGCCCAGTGCATCAGCCATTCTTTCTTCTCCAGTGATATAAACTGTCGCTTCATGTCTCCATGACATCTCACTAAATCACATGACAAAGGAGGAAACTGAGATCCAAAGTCACAAAATAGCAAAGGTTGGTCTCAACCCTCCTGCCTCGTTGTACCTTTTATAGAAATCTCTCATTATGAAAACACTAATTGCATGTTTAAGCCTATCATATATTTGTTGGTAAGCAACTTTAGAAACAGGAAGAGACTGTGACATTTTTATCTGAATCCCAAACTTGAGTCCGGAGTCTGGATAAATAAGACTGTGAAGTGGCTTCATTTCTATCGTTTTATCTAGGAAAGTCAACAGTAGCAGAGAGACTTGTGAGCAGCAGACTGTGAATCTGCCACAGGAACCCCAGGCTAAGACTTTCTAGGTCGCATCACAAAAGTTCACGCACTTCCTGGCTTCTCTGGAATATCCCAGGAGACAGCTTTTATTTCCCTCCCCAAAACATCTTTCATTTTCCATTGTGGGAAGGGCTGGCCACATGGCTGATGAAGCTGGGAACAGGTAACTTCCTTATACAACTTCCTCACTGAGAGGTGAGAGACCACAATTACTTTGAGCTAGTAACAGAGTTTGATGAATAGGATTCCCGCAATTACCACAAACCTCTCCTGGTCAAGAGAGAGAAGAACTGCTGTCACTTAACACCACTGTGCGTGGAGGAAATAGCCATGTTTTTAAGTCACTGAGCCTCAGAGGCCCACAGAATTCATCACTGAGTTTCAGCACCACTGCTTCTCTTTACAACCGGGAATCTCTGGAGGGGAATTTGCAGGGGATGATAGTGAGCTGGCAGTGGATATTTTTGTGTCGTATGTTGGTAGCTCAAATATTGAGAGTGAATATCCCCGAAAGGTCAGCTGTCTTACCCATACACAGCAAAGTTCTCATGAGAATTGTTTTTGCCAAAATTTAAAGGATGTTATTTTGTGACTTTAAGCATCAGTGTAAAGTGTAGTAAAAACTGTCATGTTTGATTTGTTTTATGTTAACATCCTTGAGCTTCCATTGCCCATTTTAAGTGACTAAACGAGCAAATCAGAATATCCATAACATTGCTTAAAATGAAATTCCATTAACACTAAATGAGACTACACTCGGTAAGTTGATGGAATTTTGCATTTGCTTAAAATCTTAAGTGGGATTTTAGTTGCAATGGATTGAAGAACGCAGAAGGCACCAAACTGAGGTGATTATTTGTGATAAAATAGTAATCAAATACAACAAGACAAACTCATTTTAAATATAAAAGGATAATGGATGTTCCTTGTGTTTGGAGCATCAATGTATTAATGTGTTAATTTGGTTTTTTTTTTAAAGGCTTTTATTTTTTCCCCTTCTTCTGTAAGATATTCTTCATTGTGTTATAATATTTCCCTCCTGGGCCAAAAGGAGAGGGAAGGGGAGATGAGAAAAGGAAGAGAGCCAAAGGTAATTAAACATTCCATTTAAAATGCTGCAATCACAAGCATCTTACTATAAGGACTCCTGTTATCACATTCCCATCCCACAGGCTCAATTCTACTGTCAATAAGCTCGTATCACTCACATGAAGCTACAGAAGACAGATCACTCTAATTTATTGTGTGGTTTAACACTGTCAAGGGATTCTTTAGCTGGTCCAAATTGCTTTGGTTAAACAGAAACATGCCCGCGCATGCGCGTGCTCACACCCACATGCTTCTCAAAGTTTTCTACCTCAGTCCCCAAGCACTCATTTGTGAAAGTTCCCTTTTGGTTTAATTACACTTTTCATTATACCAGAGACGATAAAGGCACATATATGACATTGCCTGTCAGAGTTTTGATTGGTCAAATAATAGACTGATCAATCATTTCCCTTCCTAGAGAGCGGCATGATCAGAGGTATTATAGAGGCAATTGGATTCATTCTCAGAAAGTGGCTGAACAATTACCGTGATTGTCAATTGTTAACTGCTTGTGGTAAATACATAATGACCCTAAACGTTTCCTTAACAACATGGAAATTAAAATCATATCTCTTAGTTGAGTCCGCCCTACTACATAGAATAGGACCTGCAGAAAACTAGCTTGGGGTTCCAGTGGCTTTCTTAAGGTAGATCAAGATACACTGAAGTTCAAACTTGGAAAATGCTAATTTCTTAATTAAAGAAATCCACTCACTCATACATTATACACACACCACCCCGCGATGGGTATTAATATTACAGTTGATTCCAAAGGTTAGGGCACTTCTGTTTAGCTTCAAAAACAAGGGAATGGACAATTCATTATTTACATTTTCATTTGGCCTCTATACCTGGGATGACTTCCCCCTGACTTTATGGGAATTTGGTAATTCCTAGTGAATGAAAGAGATGCCCTCAAGATCGTCCCCTGGGGAGGAAGCTCAGGTTCTGCCTCAGAGGTCCACAGACCTAAAAGCCAAGGCATTAAGGCATCTCAATGTTTTCTATCACCTCTTTTTTTTTTTCTGTTTCTTAAAGAAATCAAGATGACTGTCTCTATTTTAGCAAACCCTAAAAATAGTCCTTAGAGACACAACTCCCAACTTTCTTCCTCAATTCTTAGGACTTCAGAAAGGAAATTATTTGTCTCTGTCTCTCCTGAATTCATGTCTGTCACGTAACAGGTACTCAGTTTATTCAGTGAATAAACAAACACACAGATACGGAAGATATCTGATCTCCTAAGGTCTTTATCTCAAATTAATTTCTTTTGTTCCTCCTCTCTTCTGCTTTCTACTATTTGCTTGAATCCCTAAAATGTTCTTGAAATTTGATCTTCAGGTATTGGACACATACCTGGATGGCTGCTTCATCCCTCCACTATTCTCCAGATGGCCTGTCTTTTGATGAAACACTTTTACCCTCACTGTTGTTTTCAAATATTGATCAGGTTTTCTCTTCACTGACACATCACACTCACAGTTTGCAAACAATTTTCAAGAACGCCCATTCTCTCCTCCTTCCTGTAAGGTAGCTAGCACAGGAAATGGCCCTTTCCCATTTCATTGATCAGAAAATAGGTTCAGAAGAGAGACAGGGCTTCAGGATGAAAATAGAGGATTCCTTCCCCTCATCCCACCCTGCCCTATGGATTATGCTTTATGAGAAAGTTGTTTACTCAACAGCCAAAGAGGATGAGATTAGCTAGAAACTGACAACAGATTTAAGTCCTAAGGGACTTGAGGGAGTGATGTAGAATGTGCGGAAATTTAGATCCCCCTTTAGAAGACTGCTCTGAGCAGACTATTCAGATTGGACAGGTCTGGCCCCATGGAATGTCCCTTCCTTCCTCTCTAGGGAATGGCAGCACTGAAAAGCTTTCCTCCTCTTGTCCCAGTTGACCTGGTCTGGAGGATATGCGCTGAATAGCCCTGGAGAATCTCAGAGTGAGGGCTGGTTGCTGTCCCTTCAGTGGGCACCCTGGCCTTCTCTGACCAGCCCCGTCACTGCCTCTCTGGTAACAATACTTCAATTTCTTGTGGGGAACAAACTCCACTGCCCACTGGACCTGGGACCCACTGGGTCAATCAGTCTATCTCTAGGGGACCTGGATCATGAGCAGCATGGTGCCGAGGCCCCAATGGCTGCCTTTCTGTCAACTCAATCTCCTGCCTTTTCCAGTCTGTCCTTTCTAAGGTCTGTCTGTTCTTTTTTCCCAATTCTGAGAGCCACCTTTCTCTTGTTCCAGTCAATGCTCATCTTTTGCATACTTCAGCCAGACTTGGGTCCCATTGCTTATAATCTGATTCAAATACTTAATGAATATAGAAGAGATACAAAGGAAGAGATTTCCTAGGAGTTTGATGGGCCTGATACCTGTCACCTGAAGGATGGACCTGTCTGGGTTCTGTATGCATTCCATGTCAGCTCCTGCTTCTGCTATGACCTGGATTGCCAGGAAAAAGTTCTTGTCACTTCCCATTAAGGTAGCCTGGGAACAAGGTACTGCTGTCAGAGACTGAACCAGCAAACGGACAAGGACAAAACTTTTCATATTGTCAGTTCAGTCTGAGGAGACAGCACATCATGATAGGCTAGCGAGAAACCATGGGCCTTGGGTCTGGTTTGTGTTTGTGTTTCAGCAGAATAAAAGACAATGGCAGGAGGTAACACCATTTCATGTCATGCATGCAGGTACTAAACTATAAAAGGAATTCCTGAAGTCATGGGATGAGAGGAAAGACTTTTTCCTTTCGGAAAAATAGGTGACAAGTGATGGAACACATGGAGCAGAGTCCTGGGATGAAGGGGGTGTTTGCCATTGAGATTCATGTGCACTCTGCTCAACTGTCTCCAAAACTCTCTTAAGCATCTTTCAAGGCTGAGAGAGGCCACAACATACGGAAAGAAAGGGGATCTTGAATTTGAGTCTTATTCTAGAACCAGAGTGTTAGCTTTCATGGACATCAGGGATTTAGGTAATGAGAGAGGAATCACACCCTTAACTGTGTTGCTTTTTCTTCTTTCAAATCACTCTCCCTTCCCAGGAAATCCCACTGGATGAACAGCAATAGCAACAACTCCCATTAATTAGACACTTAATATATTCCAGAAACCATGCTCAATGCTTTATACTCATGGTTTAATTTAATTTTCATACCAATCCATAGAGTCAGTATAGGGTTTCTGTTGGACCTCAGATTATCAAGGAGAGGTGTCCTACCTCAACACATACACACACACACACACAAAGAGTCAGGCCACAGCCCTTTTAGATTTGGTGCTTTCGTTACTACTTCAAGAAGCATATAACAATCTCTGTGCTTTCATTTGTAGGGATGTGTATAAACATTGGACTCCTCTGGTTCTGGAACTAAATCCAGTCTCAGAAGCCTCACTCTCATCCTGAATGGTATGTCTGCCTCAAGCTCCATTTGAGAAGTTCATTTTCCCAACACAGCTGCATGCTATTGTTCACATCTCTACATGACAGAGCTAGGAAGTAGCAGGTAGGATTTGAACCCTTATCAGAAGACCTGCCAAACAGTGCTTAGAGCTTTCTAGCGACTGGCCTCATCAGAGGGGTGCCCAAGTGTCCAGACCCTAAGAGTCTGGCTGCACATGCTGCTGCAACAGGGATTGGCATCAATGGCCCACCAAGGTGCCACTACCTTTGGGGCTGAGGTGCCCTCTTAGCATGTGCCCACATCTGTAATTGAATATGAGGGCTCTTCTCGGCAAGAGAAAAGGACAGTTATGGTGACACCTGTCCATAAGACGCCTGGGAGCCACACATCCAGTATTTAGGATAGATTCATTTTTAGATTCATTGATTTGAGAGAAAGAGAGAGGATGAGAGAGAGAAAGCACAAGCAAGGGCAGGGGCAGAGGGAGAGGGTGAAGCAGAGTCCTAGATGGGCAGGAAGCCTGATGTGGGACTCAATCCCAGGACCCCGGGGATCATGCCCTGAGCCAAAGGAAGATGCTTAACCAACTGAGCCGCCCAGGTGCCCTAGGATAGATTCTTGAAGATTCTCTTATACTTTCCCACCCCTCAAATTTCTAGCCCTCTGAGACTAGGGAAAAAGTAATAGAACTCTTTAACTGCCCAGCCCTATAGGTTCCTGACGGCAGTGTTCACATCCCATCTTCCTTTCCCAGTTCTGCTCTTCAGGCTAGCAGCCCCACTTCCTGCAACTGTCCCTCCTCCATCAGTGTTTTCAAAGGCAGCCCTAACCAGGTCATTCTCCTATCCTAACTGCAGATCTGGGGTGCAGCTCAGATGCTTCAGAAATATCTGTGTTATAACCTGCCCCCAGGCCATTCCAACAACTAACATTCCTATGAAACAGCTTGCCAGGTGGTTTTAGGGATGTGACCTAATTTAATTTTCAGTCTTTTCCTCTAAAATAGCCCCTACACCATCACCTTTATTTTCAGGCAGGAAAGAAACAATAGAAACAATCTGGTTCAGTTTTTTTCTCTTCCTTGTGGGGCCCCACACTACTGGGAGGTTATGTTCCAAAGTCAGAGAAAAAATGTGTATTAGGCAAAACACTATTAAAAATCCCTTAAATATGTAGGAAGTAAAAAATGTTTATTTTACATCATTAACAATCTATAGCAAATCTTCTACAAACTACAGCTTGAGGACCACCAAACTAGAGTAAATACAGGAGCAAATTCAAAGTCTTTATGTAAATGCGGGCATTTTCAAACAATCCACCTTTCAGATAACTCAATTCTCCAGAGGGGGAAGAGGAATGAACAAAAATGCTGATGTTTCTGCTTACTGCCACGTGCTGCATCCTATTTTAATAGTAATCCTCAATTATTAGGATGTATGCTATAGATCTGTTCATTACAAGGAGTAAGTTAGTTATTGGGTCTGTTTCTAATAACGGGCATCTAGGGTACATGCTGTTCTAAGACTGTTTAAAAGTGAAATGTCTGGATGGTATGTCTTCAATGTGCAACTGAAAAACCAGGCTCAGGAAAGCAGGGGCCTCCCAAGGCTATATAGTGGTCATGTGGAGCCTTTATCCTCCAACCTCTAGGCTGCCTGTCTTGCCAGAGCATGTCCATCCCATAAATGTAAATCATTAAGTTGACATGGTTCAAACTAATCGAATTGGTTGGTATACAACTAATTGGGAGCATCACTGAATCATATTTATTCCACAGGGATTCTTTGTTCCCTAAATGCATTCCTGAAGACTATTTTAATTACACTGTGTTCTGGTGTTAGGAGTCAGGGAAACATTCCCACATCTGTCTTACATTGTATCATGTTCATCTTATGGGACATACAGGCTCCATTTAGGACATAGGGGCAGATTCTTAAATTATTTGAACAACCACAATTGTGACAACTGGACACTTGCCATGTGCCAGGCACCTTGCCAGATGCTTTATGTGCATTATCATGTTTTTTTTTTCTTAATAATGTAATCAGAGTCCTTTTCATCCCCTTTTAGAGTTGAGGAAACAGAGGCTTAGGAAGGTCAACTAACTTGTTCAAGGTCTCGCACACTGCTAGAAAACAGCAGAGCCAAGAATCAAATCCGGATCTGTCTTGTTTCAACTCTCAAATGTTGAAAATGCTGAGTACATGAAACATTCACTGTCGAGTTGGCAGTCTTGGTGTAAAGACATGGCCACAAGTAGCAGCAGGAGAGAATGGAGGGTCATTTTCCAGTCCTTGGGGACAGTCACCTTTGTCATCACAGCATGCTCCATGCACACTGAGGGGGACAAAACAGCACCTGAGTGTTGTCGCCTTCACAAGTACACACAGTGATATAGCTTGTGAGCTTGGCCATGGCTACATGCCCCCTATTTTTGGGGTTCCCCCTCCTTGTCTCAGGCCTGTGTTGCTAGGCCACCATCCATTTAGGATTGCTTATTTAATCTATAATAATCCAACGTGTCATATGGAATCCAGAGAAGTGACAGTATACTGCCTCACACTGAAGTCAGACTATTTCTCACCAACTCAAATTATTTATGGTCTAACAGTTAACCAGTCACTCAACTTGAGGATTTTGGCACCGTAGGGCTGTTTTATTACCCTCAGCATAAAGATGCTTGTACATAAACAACATTTACTATGACAGTCTGCTAGCTGGCTTGTTAAAACCATGTTGTGTCAGGATAGGATTGTTATAACTGAAGCAGAAAGCACCTTGCTGTTCTCTTCTGCGTGAGCACACCTGGCTCAGAGGAAGTACTCACATATTTTGGTTAACACGGTCACGGAACCGTTATCCATAGAGTGGCTACTATGAACCAGATTCTTCTCCAAGTACTGGGAACACAAAGGAGAAAAAAGGGTTCCTGTCATTATGAGGCTTACATTCTAAATGAAGGAGACGGACAACAAACAGATAGATGACAGTACTTTGAAGAAAAATAAGGCAGAATGAAGGAGAACTGAGAATGATGAGTAGTATGCTATGGTCTCAGACAGCTTCTCTTGTTGGGTGACGTGTGATCACCTAAGTGAGGATTGGGTGGTGTGAGGCCTAACTATATATAGGAATGTGTAGCTACAGTAAAGCCTTTGGAGGAAGGAAGGAAGGAAGGAAGGAAGGAAGGAAGGAAGGAAGGAGAGAAAGAAAAGAGGGAGGGAAGGAGAGAAGAGAAAGAGAGAAGGAAGGGAGGGAGAAAGGCAGAAAGAGAGAAGGAAGGAAGGAAGGAAAGGAAAGGAAAGGAAAGGAAAGGAAAGGAAAGGAAAGGAAAGGAAAGGAAAGGAAAGGAAAGGAAAGGAAGGAAAGACAGATCGAATGAAAAGTTCCATGTGTTAGGACAAATAGAGACCATTTCCTATTCATGTCTCCAGAACTAATTAGAGCAGCCACCATTTCCTGAAAGCCTACAAAGTACGAAGATCTCTACTAGACACTTGGCAGACATGATCTGACTTAATTCTCCTGACTATCCCAGTGAGGGACACATGACCTTCTTCTACAGAAGAGGGAAGGGTAAGGTGCAGAGTGGTTAAGCAACCTGCACAAGATTAGACTGGTAAGTGGTGAGTCACAGCAGAAACCTGAATCTCTCTGAATGCAAGGCTTATGCTCTAAAACCACTTCAGCTACTGGGATTCTTAGGCAGGACAATTGACTCAACATAAGAAAACATTTTCAAGACAACAGAGCTACTTTAATATGGACTAGGCCATCTGTAGAAGGGAGGAGCTCCCTAGGATGGAATGCATCCTGGTTGATACGAGATATGGAAGGAGGGGTCCAAACATCAGATCAGGTGTAAGATAGGGTGATGTCTGAGCCCTTGGTGATACCCAAGTCTCTCAGAGCCTTGAATGTCTCCTGGCACTTTCTTCTGGTATGCTGTTTGTTTATACTTGTTTTTACATTGATTATGAGATCTTTGGCAATACAAATGCTTTTAATTCATATGTACAAATTTTATTCCTTTTTTTTTTTTAGATTTTATTTATTTATTCATGAAAGACACACAGAAAGAGAGGCACAGATACAGGCAGAGTGAGAAGCAGGGTCCATGCAGTGAGCCCGACATGATACTCAAACCCGAGTCTCCAGGATCACACCCTGGGCTGAAGGCAGCACTAAACTGCTGAGCCATCTGGGCTGCTCTCAGTTCCTTTTTTGCTTGGTGGCTTTGAAGTCTCTGCTACTTAAAAAATACTCCTCCATTCCAAGATTATAAAATATTACCCTACATTTTTTCTAATACCCTTAAACATTTTAAAATTGAGATGGAGTTCTTATAAAATTAACCATTGTGCATTTTTGGTGGCATTTATAAGTTTCACAATATTGCACAACCACTGCTTCTATACAGTGCCAAAAAACTTTCATTACCTCAAAGGAAACCTCAGACCCATTAGCAGTTATTTTCTATTCCCTCCTCATTCCAGCCCCTGGCAAAGAGTAATTTGCTTTCTGTCTTAATGGATTTGTCTGTTTTGGACATTTCATGTAAATAAAATCATATAATATGTGCAGCCTTTGGAGTATGGTTTTACTACTTAGTATAACATTTTCAGAGTTCATCTAAGTTGTTGCAGGTATCAGTACTGCATTCCAAGATATGGCTAAATATTTTATTGTATCACTATTCTTAAACTTTTGACTTGTCTTACAATTGTAACCTATTTTGTATGTGGTGTGAGGTAGGGATCTAATTTTGTAAAATCATAGACATTATAGTATTATTTTTATTGTACATACTAATACCCAGGAGGAAATGAAAATGTATTAGAATTATTCAAATACATCAATATTTCATCACTCACATTAACCTGAGACCCAAGTACTTTCAACACATCCTGTAGTGACACCTGCCAGAGATGAAGCAAGATCTTCCAAGGACAACAAATTACCAGTCTTTACCTTGGCAGTCTAGCAATCACACTAATTCATGGGCCTCCAATGGTCTCCCCCTCTACCTTGGGCATTAGCAGGTATGTGGAGCGACATTTATATGATCAATGTATCAGCATCACATAGATCCTCTTCAAAGACCCTCAAAAGATACAGTATTCTATCTCAAACCCACGTGAGCTGGGAGTTCAGAAATAGCATTGGTATTCTGGCTAATTTATTTTCTAAATGTTCATTCCGGAGTGGTGGAAACTTTTGACCTTGATGCTGATTATGATTAGCATAGCAATCACTCTTCTATAATTAAAAGGCAGACGAGAATTTTCTTTGGCTTGTTTATTAATTCCCTTACGAATCTTCTTTTTTTTTTTTTCCAGCAATGAGGGCGAAGTGTTTTGTGTTAGTCATGAGGGATGTGGGTGTAGTTACCCCAAAGATAGAGGCCATGACCTTGCCTTAAAGAATAACCACTGCCTCTTGGGTGACCCTGAAACAATCTGTGTCCTTTTCCTTTCCCCCTTCACCCTCCCTTGGTCTAGCAATAATATACAGCCACACTGCCTCATGATTAGCCATAGGAGCTACATTTATTTTAGCTACTGATCTTTTGACAGCCCAGAGTAGAAGGTTTTGCAATTTGCAAAAACCATGGCAGTGTGAGACAGCCTTTTCCAAATCTCACCTTGTGTGAGTCTTACTCTAGAGGCCCAGGACCCCTGTTCAGCTCTATGCCTTTGTCTCTCCACTTGACATTCAAGTTACAGCTAGGAATGATGTCTGTGGTCACAATTTCAATAGTGACAATTATTTATGGATCACTTGATATGTACACAGTTCGAAGTGTTCTTCATGCTTCCTGTCATGGAATCCTCTCAATAATGTGAGGTAGGTATGATTATCATTCCCATTTTCTCAGATGAGGAAACTGGCTTTAACTGATGAATAACTTGTCCTAGATTTTTCAGCTAGTAAGTATGAAAAATGGGATCTCTGCCTGACTACCAGGTCCCTACTCTAAACCTATACACTTCTTTCTCTCCAAGTCCTCACCTCGACACTTGACTCTGGTAACTAAAGCTTCCTCTGGGGACTTTCCCCTTGGAATAATGATGCAATGGCAACAACGACGGTGATAGTGAACACATGTGCTGGGCTCTCTTCTCACTCTTCATATATGTAGTCCACCAATAATCCTAATGAGGTGGATCTCATGATGATTCCCATGTTACATATGAGAAACTGAGGCACAGAAGAGTCTCCTAGCAGCAGAGATAAGCCTGGATCTGGGGTTGTCTGTGAGCTCTGCTATTGTAGTGGAAATACAGAAAGGCATCTTGGAACTTTTGAAGCTGCTGTGCAGCCCAGCAGGAATTCAGTGGTCCAATTACTGAACTCGATTTGTAGTTCAAATCCAGGCAGGATGTGGGAATTCCCCTTTCCTGACATCCTTCTAGGCGGCTTCTCTGCAATATCTCATCTGCCAATTCTGTTCTAAAGCTCCCTCCCCCCAGGATAATTTTCTATGTTCTCAATGCTGAGATCTCATTTTTGTGGTCCCCTCAATTCTGTTCTAACTGGGCATCTTACTGGGCCCCACCTGGCTCCTGTGATGCCCTGCTGGCTCCCTGATGCCTAACGTGGAGTCTTCAGTTCTAATCCAAACAAACTCCCTGTAGGTTATTGTCCAAATCTCTCCACAGAGTATATGGCAGCTCTCTCCACTAGGGAGTGGAGGAAAGAATAAAAGGAGTTCTTACAACTGGAGATAGAACAACTGGGGCGACTGGGGAGCTCCTTTGTGTGGCAAGTGGTCTTCTGTGATTTCCTATTAAGTTAGTTACCTCGACTGGGGCAAATTTGTGGACTTTGTTGTCAGAAGTAATTTGCTGAGTTTCGCATGTTGAATTTTAGGATAAACCTTCTGATAATATTTCCAAGATGATCTCAAATAGGAATGAAATAGGACTAAATAAAACTTGCATTGTGTCTTGCTTTAAAACAGCTACATAATAGTAATAACGATGATAAAATTGCAAAAAAACTTTTATAGAAAAATTTTATGTGGGGGACTATTTTAAGAGCCTTAAATGTATTAACTCTTTAATTCTTGGGAAGGAAGTGCTATTATTCTCTCCATTTACAGATGGGGAAATTGAAAGATTAGGGTAAGTGCTACCCAGCTGTAAGATGCAGAGCCAGGATTCAATCCCTGCCAGCTAGCTGCACAAACCATACCATTACACTGTACAGACTATTTAATTAATTTATTTTTTTGTATGGTCTATTTTAATAAAAGGCTTCCGGAGACAAAGGACATTGCCACAATATGGAGATGTGTTTTTTTTGTTTTTAAGATTTAATTTATTTATTCATGAGAGATACACAGAGAGAGAGAGAGAGAGAGGCAGAGACACAGGCAGAGGGAGAAGCAGGCTCCATGCATGGAGGGAGGATCATGCCCCGAGTCAAAGGCGGTTAAACCATAGAGCCACCCGGGCTGCCCCTGAAGATGGTTTTCAAGTCATAATTGCTAACATCCATTTCTTTGTGTCCTGCCAGTGCCAGGGGCTTTTACACATATCATCCCATTTAGTCCTTACAACCATATTCTGAGGAAAGTACTATTATCCATCCCACTTTAAAGATGTAGAAACTGAAGTTTAGAATCATTAAGATAGTTTTTAAGGTCAAATAGCTGATGAGTCGCCGGGTTAGCATTTGAATCCAAGCCCTGCTTGACTCCAAATCTAGTTTTTTAAGGATACATTATTCTGTGTTCTTTTACAGTATAGTATAGAAAGAAGAGGAGATGGTTAATTTTTTAATTAAAAAATGAGTATCTTGTTAAGAATCTAGATTAATGTCTTCCCCCGCTATTTTGTGAATTTTAATGTAACTTCATGCCAACGTCAATGAATAACTGTAGCATTGACCTTGAGGGTCTATATAGCTTTTCATTCCTACTGAATGATTTTATTACTTGAAAATCTAGAAATCTTACAGTTATTCAGTTTTATCATTCAAGGGAAATTTTTCTATCTTTCTGATTCTTACCTTTCAACCCCTTTTTTGTCCCTGGACAACTTTTCCCACTGTCTTCTAGCATTTAAACCATTCTACCTTCAGTTATTTAATCCAGCCCAGATCTCATTTCCATGCCCCAGAATTTATTTCTACTATTCCCCTGCACACCACTGATATCTCACACCAAATATTCACCATATCTTAGACATGACAAATAAGAACCTTTTCATGACTTCCTCATTTCTGATTAGGACACATTCCTTCCTGGTCACTCATGCCTAAAATTCCAGGATCATCTTTGGTATTTTTTTTTTCTCTTGCAAAACTCCATCTATTCATTCTCTTATTCAACCATTTAGTCAATAAGTGTGAGAGGGATAATGTACAATTATATCCATCTATTTGCTCACATAACATATATCTGCTACTGGACTTTGAGTACAAAGCCAGATCGGACAAAACCCTAGCAATTAGAGGGTTTCTCCTATACTGTTTAATAGAAGGTAGAAAATGAGAAGTGCACAAAATCAGATTTTTAGAAGAGAGAGATATCTCTTAGCTGAAGAGCAGTTGGAACCCATAAATTATATTGTGCCCCTTTATTCCATGCCCATGGTTGTCACTAGGTTCTATACACATAGATATAAAGTAAATTTCAGTATTGCATTCTAAAATCAAGGCTAGAAGTCAGTGGCTTACAAATCCCTGCACTGTCTAGCGCAAGTCTATCTCAGCTTTATATTCTATTTTATGTTCAATAAGAAGCTTCTAATAAGTTAATTAGAGATGTTTAATTAGAAAAGAGCATCCTCATCTAATTTAGGACTTCCAAACATTTGCTCTGGATATTGTGCAGGGAATGGATTGTAGGCAAGAGAGGGGCCTAAAAAGGTAATCCAGGTAAGGGACTGACATTTTCCTCCACGATCTAGACTAGCTATTGGCAAACCATGGCCCATGGATCAGATTTGCCCCATTGCCTATTCCTGTAAATAAAGTTTTAAGGAAATAACCACCACGTTAATTTGTTTGCATTTAGTCTGTGGCTGGCTTCATGCTACAATAGCAACATTGAGTAGTTGCAACAGAGACCATCTCGTCTGCAAAGCCTACAATATTACCTATTTTACCTTTTATAATTTGTTGACCTATGCTCTAGACAAACTACCTCTTTTCAAGTCTTAGAACATGCAAAATGTTTTTCCACCTCAGAGAATAGCACATGCTGTTGTATCTGCCTGGAATAGTCCTTCTCTCATTTTTTGCATTGCACCTTCATTAGCCTTTAGGTCTTTGATTAAATGACAGAGAAATCTGGGACGCCTGGGTGGCTCAGCGGTTTAACGCCTGCCATGGGCCCAGGGTGTGATCCTGGAGCCCCGGGATCGAGTCCCACATAAGGCTCCCTGCATGGGGCCTGCTTCTCCCTCTGCCAGTGTCTCTGCCTCTCTCTGTCTCTCATGAATGAATGAATGAATGAATGAATGAATGAATGAATAAATAAATAAATGACAGAGAAATCTGTGGAACTAAAAGAAGCCCTTTTACTCTGTCCCTCCTGCCTGTTTGAATGTTCCATGGTACTTTTGTAATTGGCCTCATCTTTCAGTTATATATGTATTTATATATTGTTTGTCTCCCTCATCCTTAGATGGTAAATGCCATATGGGTAGGGACCACATCAGCTTTATTTACCATTACATGCCTGATAGCACTGTTTTTGTAAAGATAGGGTACAAAATAAATGTTCTGTTCTGAGAATGGGATCATTAATGAAATGGCATGATGAGAGACATAGTAGATTTTATACTTAAAAATAAATATTGGGGCACCTGGGTGGTTTAGTTGGTTAAGCATCAGCCTTCAGCTTAGGTCTTGATCTCGAGGGCCTGAGATCAAGCCCTGCATTGGGCTCCCTGCTCAGCAAAGAGTCTGCTTCTCCTTCTCCCTCTGCCTCTGTCCCTCCACTCATGCTCACTTTCACCACCTTTCAAATAAACAAAATTTTTTAATTAAAGAAAAAAAATAGATATTAAAACTTTTTAAAAAATTTTTCCTGCCAATAAAACAGGCACAAATGGCTAGCCACTCCCTAAAAACCTATAGGAAACTGAGACTGACCCAGTGAAAAATAAGCATAATATTTGAGTAAGTGCCCCCAAAAGAGAATGTCCAAATGGCCAATAAACATATGAAAAGTTGTTTCAACTTCGTTACTCATTATGAAAATGCAAATGAAAACCACAGTGCAAATTGCAAATTAAAAGCATGCACATTCACTAGAATGGCTAGAATTACAGAGGCAGAAAACACCAAATATCAGCAAGTATGTGGAGAAAACAAAACCATCTTACACTACTCATGGGAACGTCGATTGTTACACCTGTTTTGGAAAACTCTTTGGTAGTGTCTAGTAAAGCTAAACTTAGGCATTCTCTAATACAACAACCAAAATATATATGTATGTGCTTGCCTAAAGACCTATAGGGAGTATTAATAGTAGTAGTCTTTGGAAAAACCCCAGACTGGAAACCACTAAAATCCCCTTGAATAGAATGAGTACATTGTGAAAGATAAGTACACACATGCACACACACACAATGGAATACTGTGCAGCAATAAAAAATGCAACATCTGTCACTCTATACAGCAAAATGGATAAAAGCAACGTTGAAAAAACTAGGAACAAAATGAGTTCATTTAGATGGATTAAAGAAACAAATAAAGCATGTTTGTGCTGTTAGAAGTTAGGTTGAGGTTATCCCTGGTAGGGGAGCAACTGAAAAGGGGCCACAAGTTATGTTTCTGGCAAACTACTGACATTCTCTGTCTTGATCTGGGTGCTGGTTATACAAATGCGTTCAGTTGTCAATATTAATCAAAAGTATACTTAGGATACATGTACTTTTTTATATATTATACCACAGTAGAAAATCAAACAGAAAATTTAAATGGTGGATCATTTTTTATAGTTATGAGTGAGTTTTGAACATAAGAAAGATAAAATATGCTTGCTGGAATATATACCATTGGAAGAAAGGCATCTTTAAAAAATCTGTAAGCCTGTGGTTTATCATAGAGGAAGACAGACCTTCATTGATCTGCACAATCCTATTAGAAGTGGACAAGCCCATTTTGCATCAGGGGCCATTAGTGGTTTGCAGAACACATTAAGAGCAATATCCTTGAGTATGGAGTCAAATAAAAATAAAATATCAATGACACCATATTATAAGTTTTTAAAAATACTTGCTAGTGGTTCCACTTCCACGAAGAACCTCACTACAACCTTGTGTGGATGAGACAGTTTATCCCATAGCGCAGGTCAGTAAACTGAGATCCAAAGAACATTAAGTGACCGGAAATAATGGCAGAAATGGGTTCCTAACCCTTGTTTGGTGGCATTTTAATATTTTTATATTCTAAGACTTCCTAAGTAATTTCAACCTGAAGATTCCCCCCACCCTTCTAGAGATGAAAATGTTCTGAAATCCCTGAACAGGATAATACATAATTTTTTATATAAATTAAAAATAAACATTATGACCAAAACCCTCTGTGAATTCCAAGATGGTTTAAAGTAAATTTATATTTTATCAATCATAGCTATACATAGGTGTTTAAAAAGTGGTTATGAAAACAAGTCCTAATATATTTTTAATTCTAAAGAAAATGTGGGGTGCATATATGGATTCAAGAATTTCCACATAATCTAATAGTTAAATAGTCTAAAGGTTGGGAATAAACATGGTTTGAGAAATGTGGCAGAGCCTGTGGTTTCTAGTCTTCAGATTTCCTATAAAAGCTCTCAGAGGTGAGAGGTCATACTCCAGCCCTCCATAAGGAGTGCCAACTCAGTACTTATTGGTTTCCCCCTTGGTCCAGCAAAGAGCTGGCGCTTCTGTCTGCTTCCTGTTCATGCCCCTTCTGCAAACAATACCATGTTTCACTGTGAAGAACCTTTTCCTACTCTCAGTTCACATTATAGTGTGGGGCTCACTTCGCCCCATCTAAGACCTGCCAGTTACATTGTTCCATTTCCTGGGCACAGTGATGGGTGCATGGCTGCACAAAAGAACCAGATGGGACCAAATAATAGTCAGTCTTAGGAATTCGGTTAAATAATTGCGAAATAGATACTTTTCCCTGGAAAAGTACCTGGATCCACCTGTGCCTGAAGCTAACTTCTACCCTTGGACTTAATAAATTCCTTTCCTTTTTTTTTTTTTTTTTTCTTTAGCAAGATGTATTTGTGTTTCTGATTTGCAACCAAAGGGGTCCTGGCTAACATACTTGGGCAGATAACAGCCTCTATATGCTTCAGTTGCCTCACCTTGAAAATGGCAGTGATTATACCATACTCAGAGAGTGCTTATAAGAATTAGATGAAATGGTAAGTGCAAAAGCACATGGCAAATTATAAATTGATAGAAAATGCTTACTAATGCTTGTCATTGGCCTTAATTATGAGGATATTACAGAAAAGAGGACAGTAACTACAAACAAACAAACAAAAGCCCTTGCTTTTTCTTTCTTCCTGCATAAAGAGACTAGCAAAATGTAATAAGGGCTGAACACATGACAATTCGTGTAATTCATTTTTGAATTCAGATCTGAAATCCTACAAGTTCAATGGATCATGTGGAGAGAAGATTAAGCTCCAGGCTACAAAATGAATTGCTGATGTAAGAAGCAGTGGATGTCTTTCTGAAGAGTTTTCCTCATCCCACCCGCATGATGAACACACTGAAATCTAGATTTGGGCAACTATGAAGGAATTATAGAAGGACAAGTGTTTATTTAGACCACAAGAACAACATGGCACCATCAGACAACACATGCACATGCTACAAATTTTCATTAAGTGACCGTAACATAAGGCCTTATAAACTTGGATGACAAACCTCGCACAACTGGGGGAATAAAAACCAGTGTACCCAGCTCCTAGATTTAGTTTCCCATGCATCTGCTGAGTGTAATTCCCTTCCCAGAGTAGAGAGGGGAATTATTTCCACATTTCCTGGGGAAAAGCCTGATTACTCCCGCGAGGCGGCCATTACTTAGGGAATTCTAAGACAAGTCTGGTCATTGGACTCTTCATGCTGACAAGAAATTACGATAAAGGTGGTTTCTAGAGTATCTGCTTGGGAAGACTTAGTGCCAAATTTGGCTAAGGTGAGCACACACTTTTTCTTTTTTAAAGTGCAACTAGTCTTTTTTCTTTGGATCTTAAAAGTAATATGTACATGTTTTAAAAAAAAGGACACTTTAAAAAAAGTATAGAGAAGAAAAAGATGGTATTATTTTTATATTTCTATTTTGTTTAAAGATTTTATTTATTTATTCATGAGAGACACAGAGAGAGGGAGAGGCAGAGACATAGGCAGAGAGAGAAGCAGCCTCCATGCAGGGAGCCTGACGTGGGACTCAATCCCAGGACCCCAGGATCATGACCTGAGCTGTAGGCAGACACTTAACCACTGAGCTACCCAGGTACCCTTCATATTTCTCTATTTGTAAATCTATAGCTAAAGGATAGTAAGAGTGAGTTATATTTTTTAAATAGGAATGGTTTCACGTGCAACATAGTGTTTTATAACCTTCCCCCACCTAACAGTATAGCATGGGCTTTTTTCAATGTTAGTAAATATAAGCCAATATTTTCCTTTTGGACAGGACATAATTTATTATTATATCTATATGAATAGATATTTAGGAGTTCCCCCTTTATTTTTGAACAATGGGGACAAGTTTGTATCTATGGTTAAATCTTGAGGATAAAAATTTATTTGAGACATTCTTAGAAGTGGCATCACTTAGTCACATGGTATTCAAAATCAAGACATTTGAATATGGCTAAATTATCCCCAGTAGAGTTGTACCAATTTCATTCCTGTTGGCATTACATGGGACCATGTTCATCTAGATTCTTAATAGTACTTGATGCTGTCACCCTTTTGAATCTTGACCTTGAATATCATCAGAGAGGTGACCATATAGGTTAGAAAGAAAATCATGGAGAGTAGAAAAGTTGCACTAGAAAGGACCCAAAGAGGGATCCCTGGGTGGCGCAGCGGTTTGGCGCCTGCCTTTGGCCCAGGGCGCGATCCGGGAGACCCGGGATCGAATCCCACATCAGGCTCCCGGTGCATGGAGCCTGCTTCTCCCTCTGCCTGTGTCTCTGCCTCTCTCTCTTTCTCTCTGTATGACTATCATAAATAAAATAAAATAAAAAAACTTAAAAAAAAAATAGAAAGGACCCAAAGAGGGGAAGAAGAAGGGTGCACACGAGAAAAAGACAGAAGAGCCCTCTTGGACTTTTCTGTGCCACTCACTGGTCAATGCTAGAATTCTATGATGTGATGGAATCTTGTAATCAATATGCACAGATTATCAATTTAAAAAAGCTAAAACTCTTAAAAGGATCAAAAGGTTTTGATTTATCAAATATGAAATGCTCATATTCTGACTACTTCTCAGGCCCTTATAGACCAGTCCAAGAAGTCTCAAAGAAATGATTTCTTGTGCATGAACAGACAGGAAACAGTTTGGAAATGGTCCAGTTCCTGTGGGAAACTTCCCCAGACTATCACTATTGGTCACTGTAAACCTCTGTGAGTACACTTGCCTTCTGGAAGGATGGGAAATCAATAAGGACAAGGACTTTAGAAATTAAGTGTGACATATGTTGTCATGGGGGATCTTAAACCAACTCTCTAAATCAACAACAAATGTGTCCGATAGCATGATTTGGTACAGTCTGCCCCTTGGCAGTTGCTGGGTATCTGGCAGGCCCAACGTTCTCAACACTTGCCTTTTGAGGAGCACACTAGTGCTGGGTTAGTTTTTGCATTTGTTCTCTCGTCAGTGTGAAATGCCTTTGCAGCCTCCTCTCCCTCTTGTACCAATTCCTACTAGTCCTACTTCGTTTATGTTAGGCCCTTTCATGAATCCTTTCTCACCCCCTTCTATCCCACAGTGGTGCCATTTCTTTGAGCTCCTTTAGAACATAGTACCTATACTACCTACACCTTGAATTCAATCACTGTGCTCAGCTCACTGTGCTGTCACCATAAGTGTGCATTTTGGCCCTCCCACTGGAATGAAGGTGCTCGCTTTGGCAGCACATATACTAAAATTGGAATGAGGGTGAGGGCAATATGTGTGCCTTACTCATTTCTACTATCCCTTGTAGCTGGGTTCATGCCTACCACAGATATGGCAAGTAAGGGTGTGTGAAACTAAAATGAAAAATGATAGCTATTAATAAATATTGAGGGAATGTTGACCAAATATTTACCTCTATTTCATTTATTTCCTTAGAGACTTCAGAGTACAACAAACAGATAAGTAAATGTCAAATCCATAAGGCTCATTATTGTCTCTATTTTATGATGGAGAATACAATGGATGAAAAAAATAATTAGAGATTATGTAACCTGCCCAAGGCACGCTACTAAGGAACAAATATTTGAATTTGGGTCTGCTTGACTCCAAAGACTCCAAAGACAGTAGTGTCACATGATTGACACTATCCTGTCTCCAGCTCTCTTGACTGCATTAGGAAACTAAAGCCTTACGATCTGGAATCCATTCTGAAAGGCACTCCAGACTGAGTAGCGTAGAAAAGCACACAGCATTTTTTACTAGTGCCCCACTGTAAATGGGTTCCCTTGAATGGCTTACAGAAAATAAGGGGAAACAAAGGAAAAAGGAAGAAAGAAATCTATCAAAGAAATTCTAAGTGAGAGGAACCATTGCAATCTGCCCTGCCTCCTTATGCTCCAGAAGGGTCTTGCTGGAGAAGGGTGGGAATAATAGTTTTGAGTGAATGATAAATATGCTGGGCTTTGAGTGGAAACAAAGCTTCAACAAACCCTTTGATCATCAAACCACACACATGAAATTAAAATAAATTAGACTTGGAAATGATAAAGTTGTGATTACACAAATGCTAATTAAATTAGTATTGACAG
Organism: Vulpes vulpes; assembly: GCF_048418805.1. Lineage (NCBI taxonomy): Eukaryota > Metazoa > Chordata > Mammalia > Carnivora > Canidae > Vulpes > Vulpes vulpes. The sequence continues at coordinate 84,259,450 of NC_132788.1, forward strand.
TGTTCTAGGTTAAGGTCAAAAAGATGGCCCCCTGTTCCGTGGCAGAAGGTAAGGCCACCTCGTGCAGAGTGACAGGTGGGATAGGGACGAGCCCTACAGGTAACATGTGCCAAGATAGCCAGGTAGTCACAGGCTACCCTGTACTCTTGCCATGGGTAAAGGCCAGCCACACTTGCCCTCAACTAGAAGCTCAGCATTCCCATAGACCCTTCAGCTTCTAGGAACTTTCTGACCGACCCATCACTCCATTTTAGCATCTAGTGCCACATAGAACTGATGTCTTCCTACTTTCTTATACTTCCTTTCTTTCCTGTCCCACCTCTCAGGCCTTCATTCATTTCTGTGTACATGAACCTAATCCTTCATTTACTTAGTAAATTATTTGTGGGGCAGTCTTTCTCCTAGGTACTGGGGATATACCTGTTTTGTTAAGAGTCCTAGCCCTTGTGTAGCATATGTTAGAGTGAAAGAGAAAGGGCTAAAGAAAAAAATAGATATAGAACATCATGTCTGGGGATCCCTGGGTGGCGCAGCAGTTTGGCGCCTGCCTTTGGCCCAGGGCGCGATCCTGGAGACCCGGGATCGAATCCCACGTCGGGCTCCTGGTGCATGGAGCCTGCTTCTCCCTCTGCCTATGTCTCTGCCTCTCTCTCTCTCTGTGTGACTATCATAAATAAATAAAAATTTAAAAAAAAAAAGAACATCGTGTCTGGTGAAACCAGATGATCTGAGGAAAATTAAAGCAGAGTAAGGGGATAGAAAGGGATAAGATCTACTAGTACATAGAATAGTTGGGAAAAATTGCTATGATAAGATGACATATGAGCAGAAACCAAAATGAAGTGAGGAAATGATACATAAGAATTTCTGGGGAGGGATCCCTGGGTGGCACAGCAGTTGGGCACCTGCCTTTGGCCCAGGGCGCGATCCTGGAGACCCGAGATCGAATCCCACGTCGGGCTCCCTGCATGGAGCCTGCTTCTCCCTCTGCCTGTGTCTTTGCCTCTCTCTTTCTCTCTCTCTGTGTGTGTGACTATCATGAATAAATAAATAAAATCTTAAAAAAAAAAAAAAAGAATTTCTGGGGAAAGTGTGTCCCAGATAAAGGTCAAAGGACATGAAAAGGCCCTGTGGTATGAAAAGAGCTATGTATGTCTGAAAAGCAGAAAGGAGACTAGCAATCTGGAGCTGAGTCATCAGGGCTGAGGATATAAAATGGGTTCCAAGAATTAGCTGGTGGGCAGATCAAGTAAACATTTGAGGGACAGAAGCAAGAAAAGGAACAGGAAATCCAAGTGAGGACTAATGTTGGCTCTAACCAGGTGATGAGATGGAGGGAGTGGAGATATGGAATGATAAATCTAAGATATATTTTTAAATAGAACCCACAGGATTTCCTGATACACTGGATATAAGGAATAAGAAAAAGAGTTATCCGGGATGATCCTGAACTAAGCTGAGTTGATCTGAGACTCCTCCATGCTAAGGAAGAGTTCCAGCCAGGATTTTCATGCTACCAGTGGTATTTGGAGAACCTAAAGGGGTACATTCCAAGGACACCAAGGAGGAGTAACTCCTTTATTCATTTGCCCATTCACTTATCCTACCATTTCCTTATCCTCTCCATACAAGGTCATATGGTAAAGGCTGGAGAGATGTGATAAGATAGGTTTTAATAATATGCATTTTAATAAATATTAACATAAAGATGTTGATTTTTTAAAAAGGATCTGGAGGAAAGATATTGTAAGTGGTTAAGTCTCTGAACGGTACTTTAGAGATGAGGAACATTGATTCCTAAGTGCCCATCCCCTGGCCCACTTAAAGCATTGGACAAAAGCTCTCAATTCTGGCTATACTGACATTTTGGGTCCAATAATTCTTGGTTGTGGGAGAGATCTTCTGCATTGTAGCATGTTTAGCAGCATCCCTGGCCTCTACCCACTAGAAGCCAGTAGAAACACTTGCCCCCACTCCCAGGTGACAACCAAAAATATCTTCAGATTTTGCCAAATGTCCCCTGGGGAGAAAATCGTCCCTGTTGAGAACTGCTACTCTAGGAGATTGTGAGTTTGCTCAGGGTGCCAGAGTCCTGTGTATAGGGGGAAACACACCCAAGTGTCTTATGTAGCAGCTTGACACACAGAGCCTCTCTCTTGGCACAGTCAAGGCCCCCTTCGATGCTCACTTCTGCAGGGGAATTTCATGGTCTCTTCTAGCTGGAAGAAAATGCTCCTTCCTGAATTCCCAGAGCATTCATCACGTTCTACTCCCTGTCATTTCCAGTGCATCTGTATCTGCTCAGCTGCTGCCTACTAGCTGTGTGCCCACAAGCCACAAGGTGCTCTGGCTTATCATCTTCCTTGATTAATGCCCATCTCATCATTTGGATCCCAGCTCAACTATACCCCATAATTGGATTAATGCCCAATTGAGGCTCCCAATCCTATCTTGTCCCCTCTCCCCACTTTTTAAAATGCCTTCTTCATTTGCAATTTTACTTATATTTGAGAAATCATTTGATTGTGTTTCCCTCCCAGGAATGTGACCTCCATGAAGGTGGAACTCTGGCTATTTTTGCATAGTATGAAACCCCAATCGCTGGCACAGTATTCAAGATACAATAGACTCAAAGCTTGTTGAGTGTATAAATGATTAGATTAATTAAGATAATGTTTGTAAGGCACCCTGCAAAATGTTGTCACAGTAAACACTCAATAACTGGTGGTTGTGATATTATTCTGCTCTTGTTATTTATAGTGGGGACAGGAAGACATATGCTTAGAGGTTGCAAAATCATGCCCACTGATGTGATTCATTTCTTCTCTCTTTCTCCTTTTTCATCTTTCTGCTTTTTCTTCTTAGTCTATATTAACCTCAAAGTATGCAAAATAAGCTTCTCTGTATTCAAGATTTTATAGGAGAGTAAGTCTAAACGTCTCACAGAAACCCAGAGAACTATTAAATACAATGAGACACTATCATAGGTTTCTCCAGGTAAAACTGAAGTAGCTCCAGATCCACCTAAGTTCAGTTCCAAGCATAGATTCTACATAAGACAACCTGAGTCGCAAACCAGCCTTTACATCCCAGCTTCTTATCAGGCTTTTCCCCCATGGGATTGCTTGTGGGTGGAGTGATTAAGGCTGAGATGGATGTTCCCAAGCTGATTGGGGCAGAGAGGCCACCCTATCAGAACCTGTGTCTCCTTTCCAGAGACAGTCATATGTCACAGACAATTAGATTAGTTCTCAGGGCTGGAAATGCAATTCAACTGTCTGTAAGAACATCCCATGTAAGTTATCCTCTTGGCCCTGAGAAGCTTCATCAATCCAAGGAGGGGTGAACCAGGACTCCCCCCGCCCCCCCCCCCCCACACACACACACACATACTTTATCTTAGAACTTCCTGGAGCAACCTGCTTGCTCTGGGACACTTGCCATCTGAAGATAAGCAAATGTACATCAGTTTCCACTTCCCAGTCCTTGATAGTTAATATCGATTACATTTTATTAGGTGGCATGGGTGGTGCATCTCACACAGGCAGTAACAAGCCGTAGTCAGGCCATCCCTGATTCTGAGTCTGAAGGGTGTTGGCATGACTCCACATTGCTCATAAAAAGGTCTACTGGATAAACACCAGATGAGGAACCAACTGGCATATACACTCAAGCATCCAGAAATTCCTCCTTCCTTCCTGTCTGGAAATATCTAGAAATACCTATAAACTTAAGAACAACTATCATGACCATAAACATAGTAAGCAATCTCCTGCTGTGGATCTATCTATATTCGGTGTAAGCTTTAAGGTCAAACACACCTTCCCAAACACAAAAAATCCACATGCAGAAAGTTTTTGCTGACCTGACGACTTGATCTGAAGCACAGATTAATGGTCTTTAGTCTATTGCTGTTTTAGCCTTAGGATTTCCTTCCCTCTACCACTTTCATACAGCTGCTCTACATTGTGCTAGATAAAAAGCTTGAGCCACCCTAAATAAAAAGATATGTTCTTGACCTCCTACCTTATTCCTTGTATTAGCTCCTGAGGTTCTTCTTTGGAATGTAAAGCAATCCTTAAAGGCCAATTTGAGAACCATACTATTCAAGAATCTACATGTCTACATCACCAAAGATCGTAAGAACCCAGTTTTGTTCTCAGTGGAGAATGTTGGTCATCAGCCTTTACCCTCATTCAGTTCTATTGGGCCCTTGAAGAACCAAGACTTAGACTCATGGCCGTCTGCCCCTGGACAAGGGTGCATTCTGAAAGGGAGATGAGGGCTGCAATTCCACTCCTCTGTACCTTGGCACAGGGCTTCCTTCATCTAGAGGCAGGAACATATTTTCCTAGTTTGCACAAAGGCAGATGGCAACAACTCCAGCTCATGCGCTGGGCTCTTTTACTATATTCTGGAAGATACTTCCTTGATTAAGAGCAAGAAAATCCAAACACAGCAAAAAGAAGTGAGATCAGGAGAAACAGACAGGAAAAGCATTAACTGGAGGGCTGACATCAGATTTGGGACAAGGATCAAGTTCCAGAGCTTAGAGGGTTTTTCTCAAAGGAAATGTGAAATGTGCTTGTTGTTGGTTTTTAAACAAATGTTTGATGGGTTTATTTTGTACGTGTTCTTGGTGCACTAACTAGGTTTTATACAAGCAGATGACAAAATAATCTGAGTAAAACACAGGTTTATTTAAGAGACTGGCCAAGCAGGAGATGCAATTCTTTCTCTGAGCCTTGCCACCCCCGAAGCTACCATCTAGGTTAGGTGGAAACTGCACGAAGGAAGCCTTACATGTGACTAAGACAAGCTCTGCTCACCCCGCTGACCCGCCATCTCCCAGACCACCAGGCACTGCAGAGCGGTGTTGCCCACTCATCAGGCAGGGCAGGTGCCCCCACTCTGCCTCGGGGAATTAATAGACAGAGGTGAAAAAATGATTCACAATGTTTAATTATTCTTTAATTATACACCACGGCATTACCTCTGCAAGGACTCTTAGAAGGGCCTGTCTTTATCCAGGGGAGTTAAAGGAGAAATTAAAGAATTTCTCTCCCAACTCTGCAGTGCATTCCAGGTTTGCATAGTTTTCCCATCAGTCCAGTTGGGCATGAAAAGACAGAAAAATGTTTTTCCCTCAAAAGCCCATTGGAGTGGAAGCCAGAAGGGGACTCTGAAAGTGATAATTAAAAAATCTATCCAGGCCTTTCAAGTTCTCTTGGGCTCAAGAATCCTTTTGCTTTCTTTCTTCCAGCATGTATAGCTTCTATCAGAGGTCCACGAAGAATGCCTATCAGAGCTGCTTTAATGCTGTGCAGCCGCCCAGGCCAGTACCTTAACAGGAAGGCAAGCTTCTTTCTCAGGGCATGGAGGGGTAGCCTCTAGCATCAGTGCACTGAGAGAACAGAGGGGGACATCTTCTGTTGATTAACTCTGGGTTCCAGGGATTTGGAAATGGGAGGGTCTTAGAATTCATCTAGCCAATATCTCATGATTCTATTATACTTTTGAAACATTTCATCCAGTATCGCTTAGGGCTGGGGAAAGGGTTGGCAATCTGACAAGCCCATCATGCTGCTTAGACACCTGTTTTCTTTAGCAGGCTGTTTTAATTTCAACAACCCATTAATTCAACAGTTGCTTCCAAAGTAGGTTTGAATCCTACCTGTCACTTGCTGGCTGATCATGGGCAAGGAGGCTAATATGTCTGAGCCTCCGTTTCCATATCTGTAAAATGGGAGTTAATAACAGTACTTAACTCTTATTATGAATTCAAATAGAATTTGTGATCCTGAAATAGGGCTCTGTAATATATCAAACATGTTTCATTATCTATCATAAATGGTAGTGATCTTTTTGACTATGGGTAGGGCATATACTACAATGCCTACTAGTTAATAAATTAATGTCCGTCTCTATTGTGTGTTTATCTCTGTATTTCTAGAGCACAACATGAGGCATAGCACATAGTAGGTCCTCAATAAGTATTTGATGAAGAGAGAATAAAAAAACATGTGAGATATAGTAGAGTGTGGCAAATGTAGGGATAGAGGGAAGCCCAGGGTGCTGAGAGAACAGAGGACAGCAGCTCTACTTCTTAGAAGCCATCTCTGTTTGGATTGAACTAAGTCATTGGATTCCATGTGGGCTGTCTGGAGAAGCTCTCGGCAGTGGGTCCAGATCTTCAAGACAACCCTCTCAACCCTGATAGGATATGGTTTTCTTCCTCCTACTTCCTTGCTCATGTCCATCACTCCCCACCCATCCTTCAATGAGAGCAGCGTCCTTATAACTGTGTGACCCCAAACTGGACAAAATAGTCCCATTGTCTGAGCAACCTTGACTTCAGCAGATGTGTTGGCTGTGACCAATGAAGCCAACATTCCCACTGCTTTCAGCACCAACACTACTCTTGGAGTCCATGCAAGATGCCACCTCTTCTACACTTGGTTGACATATTTATGTGCTACCCACAATGTACTCATTTAAATTACATTAAGTTAGCTTCATTTTCTTTGGTGATGTTGAGGACTACTGGATAACTGGGGCTATACTGGCATTTCACAAAATCAGACTTGGATGGTTGACAGAGTGGCTCCACCATAGCTTGGGAACTGGAGAATCATTTCTTCATGGGCTGAAGGAACACTGACCCCAGCCACCATGGTTTGATTTAGATGTGGATCTTGAGACATCATTGTATATTACAGGGGCTGCATACTACCAATGTCATCTGAGCGATTCTAGGTGGGTCTCAGATGATGGTTCTAGAATGCTCAAAGTATTTCCTTCCATGTATATGAAATAAGCCATAACCAGCATTTCAAACCCATGTTTTTCACAGTGATTCTGGATACTTATTAAAGTTAAAGTTTAAAGAGAAATCAACTTAAGGAGAGTACTAAAGAAATGGAAACACAGGTGGTACACAGAGAGTCAAAGTTGGTCTGGGGGGGCAGTCACACTCTCTATTCAGGACACAAGAGATCTCAGTGACTGCACCTGCACCTGCACCAAGTCTTAGTTTCCTTATCTCTGAAATGAGGATTGATAATTTCTATTCAGCCACCCCCCTAGACATTGTGAGGATAAGTGAGACAATAGAATTATGCTTGCTATTTGCTGATTGTATTTACTAAATTCTAACATGGGGCTACATTCTTCACATACTTTATTCCATCCTTATAACAGTATTATGTGATAGGTGTTATTAATCTTCCTATTCTACAGGAAGGCAAACTGAGATTCAGAAAGAGCTGAAGTAACTTGACCCACATCACATAGATTAAAAGAGACAAAGCCAGAATCTAAACTTAGGTCTCCCGGACACCAAAATCCATGCCCTTCACCACCCCAGTTGTGTATATGAGTGTGAGCTCTGCAGACTGCAAAGCCTGATAAAAAGAACAGCATCCATAGCACAACACAAGCTCCATGATGGAGGGACTTGCCCACTTTGTCATTGTGTCCCCAGAGCACATAGAAAAGCCTCTAACACACTCTTGATGCTCACTAAATGTGTGTGTGAGAGAGAGAGACAGAGACAGAGACAGAGGAGGAGGGTAAAAGCAAGAGAAGGAAAGAAAGAGAGAAAGGAGAGAAAGAAAGGAAAGAATAAAAGGAAAGAGCAATAGATGGGAGGAAAGAGGGAGGGAACAAAAACAGTCCTTGGGAAGACAGAAGTTAGCGTATTCTAGTTATGAAAATAGAAGATCAGGAGAAACAGACTTGCTGTGTATATGTCAGGAGCTGGAGTAAAAGCAGATGCTATCAGTACAGGAGAATAGAGGGGAGGGCCAGTTTTAAACGCTGACAGGTTGGTTCATCTTGTGCATGGGCTTGTTCTGTGCCAGAAAAGGCAAGCCATCAGAAATGTCCCATGGAGGAATGAGGAGAAATGAATGCAAACAACAGTACACTTTCACCGATAGGAGATCTTCAGAAACATCAGTAATAATGCATATTTTGAAGACTCTTTGAAAACTCTTTTCATACTAGTATAATATATATCAATACACATATGTCTATCTTCTAGTATTATAGATTCAAAGTTCAGATCATTGTAAGATAATCTTGTTCTAAGCAAGAACAGAAACAAAATATATATAAATAAATGCAAATATTAAAGAACTAAATATTTCTATATGGTAAAATATATCATAAAGTTAAAAAAATAAAGAGGCTGGGAAAAATTTATGTAAGATATTTATGCAAGACAAAGGACAGCATTAATATCCAGAATATGAATAGTGATCCTGTGAATCAATAAAGAATAGACAAATAACTTCTTAGAAACATGTGAAGAAAATATGAATAGACATTTCATAGAAAAAAATACAAAAGTCCAGTAAATATTTGAAGAGAACCTAAGCTCTCCAAAAGTTGAGGAATTGTAAAATAAACAATAAGATTAGCAAAAGTTTTAGATAATTTGGCAATACTCATCAAAATTAAAAGCAGACAGACCTTTTGACTCAGTAATCCATTTCTTGGACTCTCTATCTTGAAATACTTAAACACGTGCATAAAAATGTGATACAATAGCAACGTAATAATAGTGAAAAACTGGAGCAACCTAAATATTCATCACTTAGGAAAATGTTTAAATAAATTGTGGTACATTAATTTGTGGGATTTTTTCCAAAAGTATGAAATAGACCTAGGTTCACTAACAAAAATATCTCCAAGATGTATTATTGGTTAAAAACAAGCAAGTTGGGATCCCTGGGTGGCGCAGCAGTTTAGCGCCTGCCTTTGGCCCAGGGCGTGATCCTGGAGACCCGGGATCGAATCCCGCGTCGGGCTCCCGGTGCATGGAGCCTGCTTCTCCCTCTGCCTGTGTCTCTGCCTCTCTCTCATCTCTCTCTGTGTGACTATCATAAATAAATAAATAAAAATAAAAAAATTAAAAAAAAAAACAAGCAAGTTACAGAAAAAAAAAATATATATATAATATGATGCCACTTATATTAAAAAATAAGAATACACACACAATGTCTAAATATATGGTCAAATGCATAGAAGAACTAGAAAAATGTACTGTACACTAATGACAGTAGCTCTGAGGAGTATAGTGGAAGCAGGAAAAGTTGAAGGAAAACATTCACTGTTTGCTATATATGCTTATACATGGCTGAAATTATCCATTTATTACTAACATAATTTGTCCTTTAAAAAGACAGAAACACACAAATTTTGATTTCTCTGAGGACTCCTGAACCTACATCATCCCCTATCAGAGATTTTTTGCCTTTTGTTTAACTGTTCCTTTATTCCTCTCAGGAGTTAAAACTACCACATATTTTGTTATGCACACATTCAGACATTCACACCCACTAACATAATTCAGTTGGAGACAAGGAATCATGGAATGTCAGAAACTCCAGAGACCCTGGAGGTGATCTTATCCAATCCTTTTGTTTTAGCTATAAGACACCAGTGGTAGTTAATTTTGTCAGTTGACTAGACTACAGGATGCCGTGTTATCTGGGTAAATGTTATGTTTGACTACGCCTTTGAGAGTGTTTCTTGAAGATACCAGCATTTGAATTGGGGAACTGGTAAAGCAGATGGGCCTCCCCAAAATTGATAGGCATTCTCCAATCCACGGAGGGCCTGAATAGAACAAAAACATGAAGAGGGTCCGTTTGCTCTCCACCTGACTGCTTGAGAAGGACATCAATTTTCTGCCCTTGGTGCTCCTGGTTCTCTGGACTTCAGACTCAGACTGGAATGCACACCATTGGCTCTCTGGCCTTCAGATTACAGCACTGCCTTTCCTGAGTCTCCAGACTGCAGGACTTCTTAGCCTTGTTTTCATCACATGAGCCAATGCCTTATAATAAATCACAGTGTGTGTGTGTGTGTGTGTGTGTGTGTGTGTCCTATTGGTTCTGTTTCTCTGGAGAATCCTGACAAATACAGCACCTAAAGTGGAGGAATGCCCAAAGGCTTGTTTAATGTCTCACAATAAAGAATAGCAGGGCAAGAACTTGGTTCTAACTCTTTTGACTCAAAGTCCAAAGTCTTTCTAGGACACTCCAGGTGGAATGAGAGCCTGGAGGCCACCAGTGGTCTCAAGGGTTGCATCTCACCGCTCCATGAATATTGCCCACTACCTAATGCCTAAGCACGTGGGGTCTGAGGCCACCAACTGCAGAGGCTTTTCAAATACATCATGATTTACACAAACCTGTGCTAAATAACCTGGAGCTGCTCCACTGTGAAAATTCCCTAAGTGTTCAATAGCCCTTGAAGTTTCTCATTTCTGACTTGAAGTGTCAGAAGTGTAGCTGAGAGGCTGCCCATCACAGAAGCAGAGAGAAGACATATCTAGACCCTTCTCACACCTATGTGTTGCAAATATTTCAAGCTCTCCCCACACTTCTCAGCCTTTGTTCTTAAAAATACCATTTCACCATCAGCAAGGTGTTTATTGGAAGTGTTTATAATTGCTGAGCCTTATTTAAAATACTTTATTTAATTTACCTTCAGTGGTGATTTGGTTAGCAGTAATTGCTGCTGGAGGTGAGCCTCTCCCCATAATTATTCCACTTTAGGTTTACCTCCCTCTATGAAACAGAGCCATTACTAAAAGGCCATAGTGTAAATCTCATCTCTGTAACTTGAATTTTATTTTAAAGGCTCTAATGGAATTCTTTATTTTTAAAAAATATTTTATTTATTTATTTGTCCATAATAGACATAGAAAAAGAGGCAGAGACATAGCTTTGCGGGACCCTGATGCAGAATTCGATCCCAGGACCCTGGAATCACAACCAGAGCCAAAGGCAGACACTCAACCACTGAGCCACCCAGGCGTCCCTATACTTTTATTCTTAAAATATATATCAGAACATCCACAAAATATATCATTAATAATTTTATATTACTTAAATGTTGAATAATGGTATTTTGAATATACAAGATTAAATAAAATGTTATTAAAATAAATTTTCCGTTTCCTGTTACTTTTTTTTAGTGTGGCTACTAGAATATTAAAAATGTGACATGTGGCTTTCATCATACTTGTATAGTATTGGTCTAAATAATTAGTTTATATCCTGGGATTTTTTTTTTTTCAAGCCAGTTTTCTTAAGGGAAAAAATCCATCTATTCTCAGAATATAAGTATAACTTGCAAAAAAAAAAAAAAAGTATAACTTGCAGTTGTGGGTAGCAGTGGGCTTTTAAAGGGAGCGTTTAACCTTTGATCAATAGAATGTTTATATAATCTATTCAGATGCAGTGTCTTATGAATTGACTCTTGACCCCAAGGAGTTCACAGTCAAGAAGATGGATTAGGCCATCATGCACATGATTAATTAAAAATTCCAGCCTTCTCCATTGCCCCCAAATCTTAAAAGAATTATAACAGTTCAAATGTCTAAATATTTAGGTAGAAATGTCTAGGTAGAAAGATTGCAAAACTTCACGCTGAAACCACAAATGTCTATGTGAGATTTAGAAGTTACCCAGGATTGCTGTGGAATTTATAGTCCCCCAAATAAAAATCTATAATGAAGTCATAAAACATTCTTTCAAAATTGTATTTTCATGACTTTTTCTAAGAGGATAAAGTCTCCCTTTTATTGCCATGTGACTTGTATAGCGGTAAAGGACAAGTTGACTCAATAACTTGTCACTCTACCAAATCCACACCAAAGAGTATAATGAAATGGAATTCAAATGTGCATTCATGAAGGCCTATGGAAAATGTATTTCAATAAATGGTTCTGGGAAAACTGGACAGCTATGTGCTGAAGAATGAAACTAGACTCTTTCTTATACCATATACAAAAATAAACTCAAAATGGATTAAAGATTTAAATATAAGATCTGAATCCATAAGACTGCTAGAAGAAAACATAGGTAGTAAGCTCTTTGACATTTGTCTTAGAGATATTTTTTGGATCTGTTTCCTTAAGTAAGGACAACAAAAGGAAAAAAAAGACATCAAACCAAAAAGCTTTTCCACAGTGTAGAAATCATCAACAAGATGAAAAAGCAACCTAATGAATGGGAGAAGATACTTGCAAATGATATATCCCATAAGGGGTTAAATTACAAAATATATTAAAACTCAATACCAAAAAACAATCCTGTTTAAAAAATATGTAAAAGAAAAAAAATATGTAAAAGATCCAAATGGACATTTTTCTAAGGAAGACATCCAAACAGCCAATGGGCACATGAAAAAATTCTCAACATCGCTAACCATCAGAGAAATGCAAACCAAAACCACTATGAGGTAAACCTCACATCAGTCAGAATGGCAAGAATCAAGAAGATGAGCAATAGTAAGTGTTGCTGAGAATGTGGAGAAAAGGGAACCCTGTGCACTGTTAGTGGAGATGCAAACTGATGCAGCTGTGTGGAAAAAAGTATGGAGGCTTCTCAAAAATTAAAAATAGAAGTACTCTAGGAGCACCTCGGTGGTTTCCTCAGTTAAGCATCTGCCTTTGGCTCAGGTCATGGTCCCAGGGTCCTGGGATCAAGCCCCATGAGGGCTCCCTGCTCAGCGGGGAGTCTGCCTCTCCTCCCTTTACCCCTCTTCCTGCTCATGCTCTCTCTCTCAAGTAATAAATAATATATTTTTTAAAAATAGAACTAAGGGCAGCCCTGGTAGCTCAGCAGTTTAGCGAGCCTTCAGCCCAGGGCATGATCCTGGAGACCTGGAATCGAGTCGCACGTCAGGTTCCCTGCATGGAGCCTGCTTCTCCCCCTGTCTCTCTCTCTCTCTCTCTCTCTCTCTCTCTCTCTCTCTATATATATATATATATATATATATATATATATATATATATATATATATATATCTGTCTCTCTCTGTCTCTTTCTCTCATTAATAAATAAATAAAATCTAAAAAAACAAAATAGAACTACCCTATGAACCAGTAATTCCACTTCCAAGTATTTAACAAAGGAAAATGAAAGCACTAATTCAGAACGATACATGCACACCTGTGTTCAGCACAAAATTATTTACAATAGCCAAGATATGTAAGGAACCTAAATGTCCATCAATAGATGAATGTATAAAGATGAGATACATGTATAGACACACACAGTGGAATACCAGACATAAGAAAAGAATGAAAGCTTGCCATTTGTGACAACATGGATGGACCAGGAGAGTATTTTGCTAGTGAAACAAGTCAGATGGAAAAAGACAAATACTGTATGACTTCACTCACATGTATTACCTAAAAGATAAAATGAACAAATAAAACAGAAACAAACTCACAGAGAATTAATGGTTACCAGAAAGGAGGGGATTAAAGAGATAGATATAATAGATAAGGAGGATTAAGAAGTACAGTTTTTCAGTTATACAATAAATAAGACCCAGGGTTGTAATATGCACCATAGGAAATATAGTCAGTAACATTGTTACAACTCTGTATAATGACAGATGGTAATTAGACTTATTGTGATGACCAATTCTTATGTATAAAAATACTGAATCACTATGTTGTACACCTGAAAGAAAATATTGTACATTAATTATTCTTCAATTTTAAAAAAGTACCCAATGAAAAACATTTGCCTTTCTTCCCCTCAGGTACAGTCAATAAAGATAACCATTGCAAACATGCAATTGTCTTATATACAATTGTCTTATAATTGTCCATGTGTACATATAGATGGAAATAAATGCTCCCCATATGTTCATGTGTATAAGTATTTATGCATGCATTTATATATCCATTTTAAGCACTATGGAACACTCATATAATATTCTATACCTTGAAATTATTCACTTAATAATATGCCTTAGAAATCTTTTCATATTATCATACAGAGCTACCATTCTTTTGAATGACTACATGTCTCTCCCTCTATTGATGTGTCACATATATGTAACCAGCATCCTATTTGGGGGTATTTAAATTATTTACAGATTTTTTTCTCCAGTATAAACAGTGAGGCAAGGAACACCCTTGAGTACACGTACAAATACGCATGTTGGATAAATTTCTGGAATGAGAACTCTTGGGTTCAATGATACATGTGTTTTAAATTTTGAGATATACTGCCAAATTGCCCACCTGAGAGGCCTTACAATTTATATCCTCATCAACAGTGTAGGGAAGAAAAAAAAGCATTTTATTTAAGGTGCATGTATTGGTGTCAGATAAAGAGGTAGTTTTATATAGAGTATAAATAATGTCTAGAAAAATCAATGCAAGGTTACATTACATAAAAAGCAGCTGAATTTAGTGTTTCACTCATCACTTACAGTTGGTAAGAAGGAACTTGAAACTATACATTAAATACCATTAAAAATAAATACCTTCTTATTTAAAGGAAGATATCAAAATGTTAAGACAGAAAGAAGAAAATGCAAAATTCAGAAAAAGCACATGGAGTGAAAGGACAGGGATAAAATAAAGAGACACACAGAAAGATGTCACACAATAAGATTGGCACAGGAAAAAGCAAATTTGAGAGACTCAGTGAAAATGAAGATTGGGTTTTTCTACCAAGCATATACCCCTTTTGTACCTTTTTCTGACTATGCAAGCAACCTAAACATCCATCCACACATGACAGATAAAGATGTGGCACATATCACAAATGTGTCCTACTTTGTATTCTTGGGTGTGGTGGTTGCACTGTTTGCCCTAATCCTTCCATCTTCTCTTCATCCATACCTTTGTTACAGCCTCATCATAGGCAGAGTGTACTTCTCCACCCCTTGATTTGGGATACATCTGCTTTATTTAGCCAATGGTTTATATGTCAAAGCACCAGTGGGCCAGTTCTGAGCCTAGGCTTTAAGAGGCCTCTTATATTTCTGCTTGTTCCCTTGTGCATATGCCATTTCATTGAGGAAAAACTTGTCCTGGGTAGCCTGCTGGTCAAAGCAGGATGAGAGACTTGTGTCTCTGAACCCTCAGACCTACAGTTGTCAAGCAGAGCCACGTCAGCTGAGCCCAGCCTAAGTCAGCCAACTCCAGCAGACTGCAGGTATGGGAGTTAGTCAGCCAAGATCAGCAGAGCTGTTCCAGCCAAGCCCAACCAAGACGGTCAACTCTCACTCAACTGTATGAATAATGATAAAGGATTATTATGGTAATCCATGGAGTTTTCAGGTAGTTTGTTACATGATAATAATTGAATAATGAACACATTTAGGCCATTAAAGAGAATGGTTTTGGCTTAAGTCCTCAACATTCTCCCTTCACTGAACAAATATGTATTAAGCAGCCCCCCATCATGTATTCAGCAATGAATTCTGAGGATAAAAGGAAGAATAAGTAGATCAGGGCCCTGCTCTTCTAGACTTTTGTCTAGTGAAGGCAAGACAAGGAGTAAAGAAATAAATAATGAGAACAAGCAACAGATGCTAATATATCATAATACGATTTATAAAATGACTGGCTGGCTGCTTTAGATTATTTGGACAGTGAGGGTCTCTTTGAAGTGACATTTCAGTTTGCATTTGGCTGACTAGATGGAACCAGTTTTAATTTCCAGAAGCAGGATACTCCAGCCAGAGGGAACAGCTAGTGCAATAGCTCTGAGTGGGAAAGAACTTCATGCCTTCAAGAAACAGAAAGGAAGCCTGTAGGGCTGAAGACATCTTGCTCCTTTTAGATAGTTAGTACTTCTTTGTAATTGGAAAAATGTGCTTGCCTAAGTTGGCAAGAGGCCCATGTCGATTGTAATTTCACTATTCCAAAGGCCTAATTATCTTTAATAAACTTGGCTTGAACTTCAAATAAAAATGAAAATCCAACCTCTCTCTGTTCTCATTTAAAACAGACATCCGCTGCTGATTCCAATCTTCACTAATAAATGAGCACAAATGAAGTACAGCGACTAACACTGAGCTAATGGCCAAGAGGGGATGCAGGCCAGGCTTCTATCACCAGGTTCAATGCTGAGAGAAGGAACATAGTAACAACAGATTTTCAGATTTGTCAGCTCCATGGTTTTGCTCTTTCAAATTGACTTTTAATTTGGTAGAAGAGTTCTGTGTCTAAATGAACCAGAGTTCGCCTTCTGACATACAAACAGATCTAAGCGGTACCCAGAAGAAGTGCTATTTTAGGTTGGAGTGAAGCTTGAGGACTTTAGTGATTGCGGTTGCCTTTTAAAGAGAGCATGATTTCTTCTCAGGAATGAGCTTCTCATTTAAATATTAGAAAAGAGGACACAGTTTACCTAGTGGTACTTCACTCATTATTTTGTTACCTTGTTTGGATTATTTAACCTCTGTGAGCTTCAGATTTATGATGTGATGATAGTAATGACTACACAGACACATGGGTTAAAAGAAAGGGTTAAATAAAATACTATGATTCTAAGTCTTGTATAAACCCTGAAGGGCCGTTTAAGTATGAGATATCTTAATCATTGAAGGTATCATGCCCTCCCTCCCCGCCCTACCGAGAGACTTGTTTACTCTCTATCCCCATTGGACAGGAAACCTGCAGTGTAATATTTTGATGCATAAACATAACATTTTGAAATAAACATGGCATATACTGATATTGTCCAAGTGATAATCAACACTATTTTATGGCTATTAATGAAAGAAAAGAAAAATCTTCTGCGGGCCTAAGTAGAAACATAGTAAAGGGGTTTCTTCCCTAAATATTCTGGTATGGAAGCTCTGATTGCATCTCATTATACATCAGCCACGATGAGCCTAAAATATGCAAAGTGCAGCATTTATCTTTGGACTATATTTACATTTTGTTTATATGATGGTCTGACATATGAGCCCAAAATAAATATTTTAGAAATCTCCTCAATGTCTCAAAATTCTTTAATTGATCCTTTTCTAGCTAGTCATGTTTTTCAGTATTAAACTTTCAACACCTGAGTTATAATTAGCAGCACACACACTGTTCTTATGAGGAAAGGCAGTTAGCTTCCCCAAACCCAAATGGTTAGTCCTAATAGCTCCTAATATATGATCCTGGCTGTTGCTGGTGTTCAGAAGTTGTGATCTAGAGCTTATTCCTACTGTTGGTGGTATCACTAAGACCAAACCATATGCCTTAGCCTTTGGCTTCCAGGTTCCTTTCACTGGCTTACCCTAAGAAATTAGTACCAATGGTGCCAACCAATTTAAAAATGTATGACATCAAAATCTCATTCTAAATGAAGTTTTCCTGTAGAAATATGTTCTTCCTATGCTGATGGTTGACATCGTGTAGCCAACCATCTGGTTAAACATGTGTCTCAGCACACCTAAGGTAGAGAGAACTGTATCCAATATCTAGATTTACCAATCAATAAATGTAAGACTAATGGTGTTTCACATTAGATAAGGATTTTCTTCTTCACCAGATTTGTCATAAGACTCCTATAGTGAGCTTTCTTGGGCCATGTGAAATGCTATCCAGTTTATGAAAAATTAATTGACAGGGTGCTTTTTGAGAGAGAATGTATTCAATGCATAAGGTATTGCACCATAGAAATTGTGCCTCCTGATTTTTTTTTAATGTTTTTTTTTTAAATTATTTATGATAGTCACACACAGAGAGAGAGAGAGAGAGAGAGAGAGGGAGAGAGAGAGAGGCAGAGGGAGAAGCAGGCTCCATGCACCGGGAGCCCGACGTGGGATTCAATCCCGGGTCTCCAGGATCGCGCCCTGGGCCAAAGGCAGGAGCTAAACCACTGCTCCACCCAGGGATCCCCCTCCTGATTTTTTTTTAATAAGGCTTGTCTGTCTGGAGTGTGTCAGAGCAGGTGTTGGAGGAGGTTATATTATGCACGCAGTAGATAATTTGATAAATACATGTTAAATGAATGAAAAAACAAGTGGGCTACTGGATGCATAGGTGGGGAGTTCCTACTTATTCTTCTGCCCAAAGTGATCTCCATGTTCTTTCCTTCTTAATGAAACTCCATTCATTCTCTGAGACCTGAAAGTAATAGCTGCCTATCCCAAAGAGAATCCTGTTCCATCCTCCAGACTCTCTCCTCTGCTTGGGTCCCACCTCTATGCAGGGATGGGAACAGTAATAGAAGTAATAAAGGGGGAGAAAGAAAAGGTAGATTTACCAAGCATTCACTACTACAAGACCCTGGGCTGATTCTTTCATACTCATTATTTTACTGAATCTTTATAAGAGTAATTGTTATTGCTTTGTAGATGATGAGCCAGAGGCTTTAAAGGAATATTTAAATTACCTGGAATTACCCAGCTAGTAAATGGCAGAAGGTGAAATTTGAAACCAGGGCCAAACTCAATGTGAAGCTAAAACACAAAGCCTCCACCCTTGCTGCCACATCATACTTTATTAGATTTATTAGACTTTATTGTGTCTCCATCTCTCCTACCACCATCTTGAGGGTAGGCAAGTGTCCTCATAGTTCCAAAGTTTGCCTAGTACTAGGTATTTAGTACATGTTTATTAACTGGATAAGAGAAGATGATATATTTTCTAGAGTAGGAACAGGTTCATGGTGATCTCAACTGGGCCTCTGTGGGCAATTTTGGAGGTGGCCAGTGGAAACCAGGTTGGGGTCTGACCCAAATGAACCTGCCAATCCCAATATAGGGTGGGAGTCAGGCAAGTGTCATTTTAGTGTGAAATCAGACTGGTTCCAGGATCAAGAGGCCCTTCTGGCCTGGTCATTTCACAATTTCTTTACCATACTTCCAGGTGCCTGATGTATTTAGTTGGATGTTTACATAGCAGAGTTTACTCAAGCAGACAAAGAGTGAGTATGCCCTTTCTGTGGCAAGCAGGTGAGCTTATTGAGACTGACACAAGTCAGATTTGATCTAAGTGGCTCTTTCATCTCTTGGTGGCACTTTGAAAAGCCTTATTTACTCAAGATGAACCCTGGCTTTCAACCACAATGGGAGCACATCCCTCAATTCACTCTCAATGAACACCGGGGATAGCTCAATCCCACTCACACCCCTGCTTGTCCTTGTCAAAGCCAGCTCAAGACAGCCACCGCCATCTATTCATTGCATTTCTTGGTCCTATACACTCCCCAAGACATCCCTTCTCTCTTAATAGTCAAGAAATGTACATGCACTCTTCAGGTAGCACTGTAAATAAGGGTGACTGCAATAAGGGACAACAATGTGTCTGCACATGTCTTGTGACTTATCAAATGACCTTCTATTATTTAATTACACTTTCCCCATATATGTATACCATATTTTCTCTTGGAGGAAAAACCCTTAACTCCACTTAAGTCTTTCATGTTTAGAGGATAAGAAGGGTGCTGGATGTCACTAAAGTCTTTTTTTTAAAGTTATTTATTTATTTATTTATTTATTTATTTATTTATTTATTTATTTATGATGGGGAGAGAGAGAGAGCAACAGAGACACAGGCAGAGGGAGAAGCAGGCTCCATGCAGGGAGCCTGATGTGGGACTGGATCCCGGGACTCCAGGATCAGGCCCTGAGCCAAAGGCAGGTGCTAAACCGCTGAGCCACCCAGGGATTGCCCCTAAAGTCTTTTATTTTTAAGAAAAGGCACTTAGCACCTACTAAACATTTGTTAGTGGGCTAAGAACAGGACTATAGAGATGACTAGGACAGTATCCCTGCTCCCAGGGCCTGTTGCTTTATAGGAGAGTCTAAAAAAAAAAAAAAAAAAAAAAAAAAAGCAGCAGCAGCAGCACAAATTTATTGGAATGAGAAAAGTGCTAGAATTGCACACACCCACTGCTAGAGTTGATGAATCATTGAATCGTCCAAGTTGGCATACCAGGGATACTTTCTTAGTATAGGAAATACAACTGAATGCCCATCACATTCCAGGCACAGGGGATGTGACAACCAGTGCAACAGTGTCCCTGACTTTGAGAAGTTTACAGTCTAGTGCACAGAAAGATGAGTGAACAGATCATTACACTTTAACCCAGCAGAAGCTGCAAAAAAGCTATGATCCTTTGAGACTTGGACCACTGAATTATAACATCCTCCCACTCCAGCCCCACCATGTCATTGTCGCATGCTTGTGCTGGTAATTCCTTCCCACCCATCGGAGATTTGGATACCTGACTCATGGACTTCCACTATATCCCAACCTCTGCGTTTTATGTAGCAACCTACCTACCACCCTGCCTCTCAGTTTCTAACATCCTCATCTCTCTCTTCCATTTCCCCCCTGACACCTGCTCACAGGGCACAGACTGGGCCCTCAAAACCTCTCCATGGCTATAAGCCTGGATTCCAGCCTCAGTATGACTATAAACCCTTCTCCTTCCTGATATTTTATTTGACTATAGCCTCTAAGAGTCTTCACTGAGTACTCCTAAGGACCTCTGGCTATGTGAGCAGAAGGATGACCTAAGAACATCATCCAGCCATTTTAGCACAAATGATCTTGCTGCCTTTCCCTGACAAGGCACTTAACTGGATATATGGTGGGCAGCCATCCATTCTCAGTGGACCTTTACTGAGCATCTACTAAGTGCCAGGCACAGTGATGGACCAGACAGGCAGAATCAATGGAGCTCAGATCTCATAATCTGTGCGTGGCCAACCATCTGAATCTATTATCCAGAGGTCACTTCATAAGAAACAGTTCTTGTTGTTGAGAGTTAAATATACTTGCTTTCTGCTCAATTCTCCCTAAGCTCCAGAAAGAGGAAAACCATGATCTGTCCTGTTATGACTCTGATTTGTTTGATTTCTTTCTATTAAGAACTGCTGGGGTAAACTGTCTGAGAAATATCTTTGCAGGCACCATCTACGTTAGGTAGGTCCTTCTTTACTTGTTTATATCAATTTTCCATACCTCATACTTTGTACATAACTCCCTACATCCCAATGGACTTATAGGGCTTACCCCAACACTAGAGATGGGGGTCCAGGGAAGCCAGGCTAACCAGGAAAGCCCAGCATTAGCACATGATCTGGAGAGTGGGTAATATTAAGGCACTAAATAATTATTCCAAAGTAAAAGGAAAAGTAGTTCATTTTTATGTCATTCTTTAGAAGAGGATCAGTGGAAGAAATGGGTCTGAATATATGTATGAGCTCCCTTATCAGGATAGTGTAACAGTCAGAGTGGCCTATTAAAGATTTTGATCAAGCCAAGCATGTGTCTAGTCAAACCCTACAACCTTCTCCTATCTCCAGGATTAAGTCCCACTCTTGAGCATGGCCTACTAGGCTCTATGTGATCTAGCCCTTGCCTGCCTCCTTCTTAATCACTAGATATCTCCACTAATGGTAGCCTTCTGGTCTCTCTCACAGGATCAAGTTCATTTTTGTCTTCATACACTCTGAATTTGTTTTTTCCCTGCTTGGAACTCCTTTTCCCCAGATCCTTCTATTTCTGGCTCCTTCCAGAAATAGGTCTCATCACCCAATATAGTTGCTCCTTGCCTCTGATTCCCCATTGTGTCATCTAGTGTCTTCCAATGCTTGGCTTGTACCACATTGAAATTACCTTTTGACTACCTATTTCAATTAATTTATTACCTTCATTCTACCCCCACTTAAATTATAAGCCCTTTGGGAGCAGAGATCTGGCTTATCTTGGTCATTACTGAATAATAAGAGCCTAAAATGATCTCTGGGACATAGTTGACACTCAGTACATATTTTTGGAATAAGTGAGTTTGGAAAAGATGAGTAAGTTTTCCAACAAAAAGCCTTCCCATGCCACAGCATTTAATCCATACATATATGTAGTTTATGGAGTAATTAATCAAAAACTTTGCTTATCATGCACTACCAATGGCAGGCCAATATGGAACGCTCACAACACTAATGAACATTAGTCTTCCTAGGCAACATCCAGACACTTTTTTGGCTCAAGTGATTCTGAGGTACAATTAGGTGGGGTGAATACCACCAGCTACCCTATGGTCTCCAATAACAAATGAATATAGTACTGGGGGAGTCCCCAGGAGGGCAGAAACTGGCGGGGCCCCTCTTCTTTGGGCTGCACACAGATCATTAGGTGACTGTTTTCTACAGAGAACAACGTAATTTACCCAAGGATGGTGGTGAAGGAACAATGAAGAACGATTCCACTGTTAAGAAGCTAAAGAACGGTTGATGTTGCCAGAAAGGAAACAGTGTTTTTTCATAGTGGTCCAGAGTTTGAAATACCCAGTCTTCAGCCAAATGTTCAGGCAGATCATGATTTTTATGGGGTTAGTTGTGCAACCCTGGAGGGAAAAGCACCGTATGAAGACACACGTATGCATTTCAATGATGTGCGCAAGGCACAACACACATGAACCTTGGATGAGCTAAGTTTTTATTTGCCTGTTACATGTGGCTGCAGACACCAAAGCCTGCCTCTCAAATCCACTCTGCATTTTACATTTTTTTATACTAGCTAATGTAAACATACCTTAAGGGATCATAAATGCTTGGATTAACATCAGCCAAGATATCTTGAGCACATATAAATTCAAATGGCTGCGTTGATTACATTTCCACTCAGATAGTCAGAGACCTGACACATTAAAGGAGACAAGGATTTAGAAAAGAAAGAAAGAAAGAAAAAACAAACCTGCCCCTAGGATTTGTTATAGTGTCTGAAAAATAGTACCTGGATTTTGAAAAAATTTACTAGCATTGGACTTACTATGTGCCAGGCAATTTAGATGCATGATCTTGTTTAATCTTCACAGTGACCCCAGGAAGTGTTTTATCAGCAAGGATATAGTCAAGGCACAGATTCTGCCCAAGATCACACAGCTGGTGATGCTTATGCAGACACCAGACCAGGCAGTCTGAACAAAGAGCTGATACTCTTAGTGACTCTACCCCACTGCCTCCTCAAATCTCAGACCATCTTTTGTCACCTGCAGGTTCACAAACACCTGTATACTCTGTATCTCAGAGTATCACTAGTGACTGCTTCCTATAGCCAAAGCAACACCATTGTTATTATTCTTTGCAAAAATCAGCAGATGCAAGCTTAGCCTCACGATAATGTAATTCTTGTCTTTAGACAGGAAGGTGGCAGGCCAGCCCAAGGGAAATGTGCACTTCTCCATTCATTTACTCACCCAATGCCTAATATGTACAAAATACTAAATGCCAACAATGTCATGGTGAAGAAGCAAGTTTACATTCTAACATCTAATATGTGCCAATCCAATGATAAATTAATGTATTAAAACTGTGATAAATGGGATAAAAGGAAAGCTATGGCACAGGGGCTTCTGAGCCTGCCCGGGAATTTGTAGGTGCCTCCCAGACAGCTGAGACCTGAAAGCAAAAAGAGGTGGTGCTGAGAGTCAGGGTGTAAGCACAGGGTACAAGCAAGAGACAACAGCCCAAGGACAGGTCCTCGGGCGGGGCCAGAAGCCCAACCTGTTCCAAGACTAAAGGAAGGTGGGATGGCCCTAGTGTTAGGGGAGAAATCAAGAGAAGGAGAGGTCAGAGCTGAGAGGGAGCTAGACACCCAGCCCGGCTCACTGGTCTCTGCTGCCAACCATTCTCAGCACTTTTCCCTGGTTCATCCTAGGCTTCCAAGCACCCTAGAAGGTAGGCACTATTATGACCCTTTTTCTACAGATGAGAAAAATGTTATCCAGAAGGAGTCAGTCAATTTTGCCTGTGGTCGCACAGCCAATAAATAGGGGATTTAAACCCAGTCACTCTGGCTTTCCGCCTTCACTATTGACTACTTGGCTCAACTACCATGGCACAAGGAAATCAAGGAACAGAGATGTCAAACAACTTTCCCAAAGTCACACTACGAGGGAATGGTGGAGCCATTCAAACCTAACGAGTTCTCTTCTGAAGACTGGGCTACTTCCCACAAGCTGAGGCTGCCCCACGGCTAATTCTAAATGCTGACTAGAGGGACCAGGGGCTCTTCACAGGGGTAGAAGGGCACATACCAGCTTTGCTAAGTGAGCAGTGCCTTCACCAGGGCTGAGAAGACATGCTGTTGACATCTGGCAGAAGAAAGAATGACTCCTAAGGTCTTTACAGGCTCCACCCAGCCTCTGACCCTGGTAGAAATGCTGGAGGAGGATTGGGCCTGAGCAGAACATCCAGCTTTTTTTCTAGACCTCAGCATGTCCCTCTCTGTTCAGGAAGAGTTCTTACTATCCTTGTTCTTCTAGTAAGAAGAGCAGCATCTCAAATGTCTTCCAATTGGAAATCCATAGAACAGAAAGATTTTTTCCAGAGACAATTAAAACAATACGGCTCAACTTGATTTTTCCCCTCCAAATGTACAACCTTTTGCCATGTCTTTTTTCCCTTTGTGGCTGCCAACACTTTGCTTACAGAACAAGGGAACTGGGTCCCTCCTTATAGCCTGATATTTGAGATGGCAGAGATTTCTGCCAACCACATTTGCCAGAGATATTCTATTAGTCTTGGTTGTTTATGGGCTAAGGGAGAGCTCCCTTCATGGGCATCTGGCAAGGTAGAGGAATAAAAAAATACAGCATGCTGCTTCTGCTGTTGCCTGGCACTCAAAGTCTGTCACGCAGCCTGGCTTCATGTCTGGGCAATAAGACTAGCATCTCATCAGCTAAGGGACCAGGAACAAATACTTCTTTCCTATACTATCTCATCCTTCTCTCTCTCTTTTTGTTGGGGTGTGGGGGTGGTGTTAGGGAAGGGCATGTATACCAGTAGACCACCAAATGGGCTTCCAGGCCCATACTCAAATTTCTTCTTTTGTTTCTACAGATAACAAATAAGCCTGTCTACTCCAAGTGGCCTCTGGCCTTTTCTGGCAGGAAGCTTCCTCCAGCTACAGACATCTCAAACACCAGCCCAGGAACCCATGCTAAGCCGAACCTCCTATTTAGCACTTAGCAGAGAAATTCTTGATTTTGCCTCTAGGACTTTGGAGTGTGTCTGCTTGCCCTTGGCCTAATGCTATAAAGCTCCATGGTGAGAAGAGCCTGTTGTTTCTCTTGCACTACCAAACCCCTGCCTGGCTAAAAAGATGTGGAGTCTTTCTCCCGCTGCCTGTGAGAACAGTAGCTCCTGCCCCTTCCTCTAATGAGGGCTCTCGTCAGAGACCCCAAAGACTCCATTTCATGCTTCACCTGCCTGCTGAATAGATCATACCCGAAAGTGTTTACACTTTACTGTGGCAGGAGGACTGCTCACCTCAAAAGCTGATCAAGTTAATTTTTCAAAAATTCTTTACCTATTATTTTTTCCTCAGCTACTTCCTCTCAGGTGTGGCCATTTCCTCTCTAGATATAAAAGAATTGAGTAGGGATGAGGGAGAAAGACAGGGATAGTACTTCTCCGCATCCTTTTCCCTCCCTCCCAGCCTCAGGAGCCCCTACTGTTCTCACTCAGAAAGTTCCCAAAGGCTGAGCCCATGGGCTCTAACCAGAGTAATGAGGGGAGAATTCCTCCTTTATATTTGACTCACAGATTATAAAAGTTATAGAAGATGCTCCCTTGGAATTCTGAAACATGTATTCAATTAAACATCAAGCTCTGTCCAAATATAGTCTATCTTCTGGGTCAGGACCTCCCTCCTGTCTGGTTATTTGGAGTTCAACCATGTTAGAAATCCATCCAATTAGGTCATCTCACTTCCTCTCTTCACTACTGAACGAAGGATATTCCACACAACTTAGAAGACATTTTATGCTTCTGTGGAGCTGCTTGATGCTGGACCTAACCAGAGGTTTATTCTGCTACTTAATAGAACAAAATGGCTCAGTCCCTGGAAGCCAGCAGAGTGCAGAAGTATGGCTCTATCAAGTCAGATGCTTCTTGTGCAGAGACCTTCCCATCCTAAGGGACAGACATCACAGTAGAGGTTGCAGATAAACAATTATGAGGCTGATTTTGGCCCTTGAACTGCAGAATCACTCTCAAAATGTTAAGTCACCCTCATATATATGCATGTGTGTGTAACTCTTAATTAAAGACAAGGCTAAGTAAAATGAAAAGACAACCTACAGATGGTAGAAAATATTTGCAAGTCATATGTCTGGTATGAGTTTAACAGCCACAACATCTAAAACAAAAAACCCTACAACTCAACAGATAGACAAACCAGTTAAAACATGGTCAAAGAAGGAGGAATTGAAGAGATATTTCTCCAAATGGGTAGTAATCACATGAGAAGATGCCCAACATCATAGGTCATCAGGGAAGGCAATTCAAAACCATAACAAGCTACTACTTCACAGCTGCTAGGATGGCTAAACAAAAAGGATGGGCAGTAAGAAGTGTTGACTAGGTTGTGAAGAAATTGGAACATCCCCTTCCCTGCCCGTGCTGCACCACTGCTGGATTGCTGGTGGGAAGGTAAAATGGTGCAACCACCATGGAAAACAATTTGCCAGTTCCTCAAAGAGCTCAACGTAGACTTATGATAACTCAGGCATTTCATCCCTAGGTTTATATCCAAAAGAACTGAAAGCAGGGACTCAGAGAGTTATATGCCAGTGCTCACTAAAGCATCATGTATAATAGCTAAAAGGCAGAAACAACCCAAGGGTCCAAGAGATGAATGGATAAACAAAATGTGGTATATACATAAAATAGAATATTATTCAGTTGTTAAAAAATGCAGTTCTGATAGACGTTACAGGGATGAACTTTGAAAACATTATACTTAGTAAAATAAGCCAGACACAAAAAGACAGATATAGGATTCCATTTATATGAAATGTTGAGAATAGGTAAATTTATAGAGACAATGTAGAATAGAGGTTACCAGGGGCTGGAGGGAGGGAAAAATGGGGAGTTACTGCTTAACAGATTAGAATTTCTGCTTAGGGTAATGAAAATGTTTTAGAAAACAGCGGCCATGGTTGTGCAACATTGCAAATGAAGCTAATGCCAGTCAACTCTACATTTAAAAGTGGTTAAAATGATAAATTTTATGTTAGGTGTATTTTCCTACAACACAAAATTCATGAGAAAAAAAATTTAAGAAAAAAGAAAAACAACAAAGCTTAAATAAATATTTTCACGATCAAATTTCCTGTGCAGTTCCTTCAGCTGTATCTCAGAGTCAGAACTCAAAACCAGAACTTCTGAATTTGATTTAAGGCTTAATCCATCACAACATTCAGTGTTTTTAAATTATATGTTTGTTGATTCACTCAAATCATCTTTCTTGTTCTTCAGATACTTACAGAATGCCTAGTCAGTGCTTGGTGGTCACAAATTGATGGCGAGGTGATGGCGAGGTTTCAATATGTGGTCCGTGTCCTGTTCTTGTTCGAAGACTAACCCTTTGCATGTTATCCCAATTAATCTTCCCATTACGAATCATTATCAGCCCCATTCTGTGGCTGAGGTCATGAAGTTAAGGGAAGCTAGTGGGTAGCAGGCCACAGATTTGGGAGGGAAAGCTACATATGCCAGATTCTAGGGGCTCCATACTTCGTACTGTTTATTCTCTCCCTCTCTCCACCTGTCTCCCAAGTTCCCTTGGACTTTGGCTCTCCTCTTTGTTTTTAGGAATGAAGGATGGCTTCACAGGGGGAAAAGCAACCCCGTGACAGTGGCTCTAAGTTCTGGTTCAGTCAAGGTTGCCCATGTTCCAGGCAAGAGCGAGGCTCAGGTTGTACAGCGAGTGCTCTGCAGCCGGAGGAGGAGCTACCCCAAGCATCTGCTGGCAAGTGTGGCAACCCGATGATGCCAGGAGAAGCAGCACAAAATAGAAAATAACAAAAATAAAAATAAGGCAGCTGCTACAGGTGAAGGAAGTGGGCAGTTCCCCAAGGGCAGGATCCAGGCAAGCAGCAGGTGCGCCCCTGCTTTCCACAGGTTACCAGAGGGGACAGCAAACAGCGGGTTCCACCAGAGACGAGGCTCTATGTGTTTGCTAGGAGCACATTCCAGAGTCTGCAAAAGTTCCTTCTGAGCTGGGCAATGATCAAGGGCTGTAGCGAGGGCCCCGGAGGTCAGGCCCAGTCAATCATAGGCCTACGTCTAGGCAGGTGGACATAGGGGAGCAGGGGGCAGGACAGGATAAGGAGAGCAGAGGAGATTCATAACAAGACCAGAGGCCAGTTCCTTCTTGGCTTCCTCCCAGCTCTGCCGCCCCTCACCTCTCTGCTGCTTCTCCTGAGATGATGTTGAAGAATTCCCGTTCTCCCCTGCAAGCACACAAGCCTCCTTCCTGCAAGCCTACGAGCTTTATTATCGCTCCATTTGGGGCGTCTGTGCATTTCCAAATCAGCAAGAGAGAACAGGCAACTCAGGAAATGAGGAGTTCTTTCTCCTTCCACTTACCAGCAAATTTTCAGGTCATTATGCAACAGCAAACTCTGCCTTCATTTACTCCATCACATGAGGTCTTAATGCACTTCAGTCCGCTGCTCATTAATACCACTAAGGAGCGTTTGCAGGGCATTTACAATTGGCCGGCTCCCTCTCTCTCTGCTCGCTCCCTATGGTGCAGTCCAGTTTCTGGGATGAAGCTCAATCAATAAACACGTTCTTTCTGTCTGTTGAGACTTTGTGTCTTTCAGTTAGAAGAGACGGACAAAACATGCTGCTTTATTATATGGAGACAGCAGTCACTTTTGGCTCGATGCAGAGTGGGAAATGCTGATTTTTCATATGTTTGTGTAACAGAAACAACAAAGCATCCACTTGGAAAGCAACAGGCTTTTTCTTAGCCAAGCTACCCACAAACAGGCTTTCAGCAACTCAAGGAAGGCAGAAGAGAACAGGAGCAAGGGCCCTGGGGGACAGCAGCCAGTTCTTCTATCAGGCCTGGGTGTGGTGACCCAACTGGAAGTGGCAGTCCCTGGGAGACAGTCCCCATATCTCCAGGTTATTAAAACCCTGCGTGACCCCGGGGAGTTACCAAGTCTCTATGGGGTGTGGATTCTTTGTCTTTAGGAGGCAAAGTACCTAGATGCATCCACTCTCATCCAGGTGGCTATTCAAGGTCTTTTCACTGGAAACTGAAAATATAAGTCCTCTGGGTCTTCACATTTTTAAATACCATGTGCAGGTCCTCTGGTTCCCCAGGAGACATGGCTTTGGACTCTTAGGAACTAAAATTTTCAACCTAAAGCATGGTGGCAGATTAGGGGATGTCTTATGTTTGCGGTTCACTGCTAACAGTAATATACAGGGAGAGAACAGCGGGAGGGAGAGAAGGATGAGAGAGAGAGAGAGAAGGGAAGAAAACTGGGGTAGGATAGGAGGAGGCAAGAAAAATCATGCTCTTCTGAGGGCCAGGAAACTTGGGTTTTATGGACAACTTGCTAGTAATTAACTCGGTGACACAGGGCAAGACTTAGTTTCTCCTTGTTTGGATAAGAAACCACTTAAAACTAAAACTGATGAGTTTTTATCACAGATAAGTGATATTTAGGTCAAACAAGAAGATGAATATGAAGACATTTTGTCACCAATGGAGCCTAAATAAAACTCAGTCACCTTAACGCCAGCCTCAGGACAAGGAACGTTATTACACAACACACATGCTTTAATCCAAAAAGTCTTCAAAAGCAATGTACATTTTTAATGAATGACTCTTGAAGAGGTGACGAGGATTTTGCCATACAACATGGCAAAATTCTTCTGACCAAGATTAACTATCTCTTTTCCAAACATTCCTTTCTTCAAGGTATCTGTTCAGTCACCCCTTCTGTCTTCAAGTGGTTCAGCCCACACTGACCACACCCATACTTTCTCCTTCTCTTTAATCCCATCCTCCAGACTTTTAGGTAATTTCCCTAAAATTAGATCACTAGATCACTCCATATGCCCACCTATGTAGGAACGTCTACTTCTCATTCTTTAAGCTTCTTTACCATGACCACTCTACCCATTACCCTAATCTGTCCAACAAAGATCCATTAGCCATGCAGTGTCAACACAGTATTTTTCTCAAAAGCTGGGAGCATGAAAAAATTGCAGGCACATACTGACATACTTCTTATTGTTCCCTGTTACACCTCTAATAAGGGATTCTTATTTAACAAAATGTGATTACAACTTAGCATGTCTCATATAGCACAAAATCAGTGACATTGCAATCCAAGTCTGCTCAATCATTTATTATGAACCTATCATGTGTAAGACTCTATAAGGAGGGTGCAATGGCCATAGAGGGATAAACCTCTACTATGTCACCTACATTAAAGGGGACACTCTGGCCCCTCAAAAACACACACACACACACACAAAAAAACCCACAAAAAAAAAAAAAAAAAAAAAAACAGATCTTGCATTAGGGATTCCCAAGAGACTTGGCCTTACATGTTGCTATGGCCTCAGCATTGCATGTGTATCATTCAGCAGGTGAGGAAATCCGGCTCAGTCAGGTTAGTTACCCACATCCTCACAGTAAGTGGCAGAGTTACTAGTTAAATTTAGATGCCAGATTTCAAAGCCCTTGATGCCTGGGCTTAAGTCAGAGCGCCCACTTCTTGTCTCTGTCTCTCTGTGTGTCCTTCCTCCAGAAAGTGTCCTGATTCTAGTCTTGAACCCACTGCAGGGTGGTCCTTACATATGGATGGATTTGGCTGATGGCATGTGATTTGATGGGTCACCCTGGCCACAGCTTATCTCCTCATGCCTTGTAAAAGTCCCCAAAATTATCCCAATTCATCTCTTTCCCTTGGATGAAGCAGGGTCATAAAATACACAGAACTCTTGCCCAACTTCTCACACGGGCATTGCCAGCCAATCATAGCAGGTTCTGCTGCCAAGCCCAGGCGGAGCACTGGAATACTTCTCATCACTGAACTCTAGGGAGCCACTACCGATTATGAGACATGGTAATTGAGAAGAAACCTATTGGCCTGGAAGTCTAACTCCTCAGTGAAAATGCACATAAGTTACCTGGCAAGAAGAACTTATTCTGATATGGTGGATGCCTCCCTTTTTAAAGAAATACCTTCTTTCTCTTGGCTCCTAAAATACAACACTCTACTATTTCTCTCTGTGTTTGCTATTCCACCTCGGTTTCCCTCACTGATTCTTCCTCAACAACCTGATCTCTTGGGACACCTGGGTGGTTCAGTGATTAAGTGTCTGGCTTCAGCTTAGAGCGTGATTCCGGGTCTGGGGAACGAGTCCCACATCGGGCTCCCTGTGAGGAGCCTGCTTCTCCCTCTGTTTATGCTTCTGCCTCTCTCTGTGTCTCTCATGAATAAATAAATAAAATCTTAAAAAAAAAAAAACCCTGACCTCTCTGCATTGGTACCTTGGGGTCTGTTCTGGTCCTGTTTTACTTCTCTATTTACATACTCTCCCCACATGATTTCACCTAGTCCCATAGCTTAGATACCTATATCAGTGGCTACCAAAGCTAGATTTCCCACCCAGATATATCCTTTTAATCCCAGACTTCATATCCCAGTCCATAAGCATATTTTTAAAGATGTATTTATTTATTAATGAGAGCCATAGACAGGGAGAGAGAGGCAGAGACACAGCAGAGGGAGAAGCAGGCTCCACACAGGGAGCCCGACGTGGGACTCGATCCTGGGTCTCCAGGATCAGGCCCTGGGCTGAAGGCGGCATTAAACCACTGAGCCACCCAGGCTGCCCAGAGTCCGTAAGCATTTAAATTTAATATGACCAAGGGAAGGCCTCTTCATTTCCTTCCCAGCTTGTTCTTTCTCCATATCAGCGAACAGCACCAGTATTTTTCCAGTGGTTCAAAGCCAAATCTTCTCTTGCTTTCCCTCACCACAATGTCTAGTCCAGGAACAATTAACATTGTATTCCATGAACTATTCTCAGTCCATCTACTTTTCCCTGTCTTCTCAACCACTACTTTTGGTCCAAGTCAGAAACACCTTCCGCCTGGTTCCTATAGTAGCATCCTAACTAGCCTCCCAGCTAGAACCCTGTCTTTGGGCCTTTCCACTAGCTGTTCCCTCCGCCTGAAATGTTTCTCCCCCAGGTCTTCATAAGGAGGATCCTTTTTGTCATTCATCTACCAGCGTACAGGTTACCTTTTCCGAGGTTCTCCTAACCACTCTACCTAAAGTAGCCACGTGTATTATTAGTTCCCTGGTGCTAATGTAAGAATGTTCCATAAAATGGGTGGCTTCAAACAGCAGAAACCTATTCTCTCAGAGTTCTGGAGGTCAGAAACCAGATATCAAGGTATCAGCAGGACCACACCAGGTAAGTCCAGGCATTCCTGGGTTCATGGCTGCCTCATTCCAATCTGTGTCTGTGGTCCCACTGCCTCATGTTCTTCTGTATCAAAACTCCCTCTGTCTCTCTCCTATAGGGATACTTGTAACTACATTTAGTGTTCACCTGCATAACCTAAGAAAAGTTTCTTCTCTCAAAATTCTTAAATTACTGCATATTTTTCCATATAAAGTAATATTCACAGGTTCCAGGAATTAGGACTCAGACATATCTTTTTGGATTCCACCGTCAGCTATCCTGCACAAGACGTATTACTTGATTTTAACTATTTAATACTCACTGTTATTTTCCTCATTTCTATTACCAGTTTGTTTAATTCCTGTCTCTCTACCTGACTTTAAGCACCATGAAAGCAAGGACTTTGCCTGCCTTTACTTCCCTGATGTTGAGAACATAGCCAAGCACAGGAGATACTCCAAAATATTTTTGGATGATTAAGGATTAAATCAAACCGATAGTTTTTAAGCTTATCTATTTAGTCCTTTGCTCCATAAAATCCTTGTTCAAGTGCAGACACCAAACAGGTAGGTGGAGAGAAATTGAAAGCTGAGCTCTTATATCTGAAGCAGGGGTGGGAAGCGGGGAGCTCTGGGACTTATTGTGTTCATTCCTTCTGATGATGTGCACTAGAGATAGGAGGACTGGTATGAAAAAAAAAAAAACCACTTTCATATCTTGGCTCAAATAAGTTGCTTAGGAGAATGAGGGCAGAGAGGAACTTGGAGGACCTGGTCCACTGAATGGACACACTTTGCTGGGTGAGCTGGTACAGGCAGCAGAGATGAGGTTAAAGTGCCTGGTCCAACAGGGGTGCACATGCTCACTGCAGGGGTGCCATATAAGTCAGAGAACTGAAAAGTTCACTTTTACTCAAATTTGACTATGGATGCTCAATATTATAGGCCTGTCTTCCCCAAAATATATCCTTTGCATTGAAAAGAATGAGGTTGTTGGGGTTTTCTTTGATCCTCAGATGGGGATGGGAGAGGCTGGAGAAAGTAGTGCTTTAAAGTACAGACTTTACAAACAGACCCTGGAACCAATCTAGGATCACATGACTTCTTGGCCAAATGATATTGGACAGGTTGCTTCACCTCTGCAAACCTCATTTACCCCTTCTGTAACATGGGGATAACAATGCTTACCCCACAGGTGTCGAGGACTGCGAGATAATGGACATTAAGCACTTAGTGCATCGTCAGGACATAGGCAGTGCATGTACAGACATTACACTGAGACAGTTACCACTTATTAAATATTACTGTTATTTAAGCATTTGGGCTTTCAGGTGTGAAGTCCAAGCCATTCTTGAGAAGTCCCTCAATTTCATATCCTAATCCTCTAGCAAAATGACCCTTGAACCAGGCCACAGAAGAATTCGGTCATTCATTTGCTCCATCAGGAAATATCTATTAAAGAGCTATAGTGACTCAGAAACTGTTTTAACTGAAAAGGACAAAGAAGTACATAAGATAAATTTCCTTTTTTCACAGAGTTTGCCTTTTGGTGGTGGAGACAGATGATGAACAAGTAAGCTCTGTGAGGAAATCCTAGAAATGTCCTCTCCCTTACTATGCTTATTACTCATCTTTGGTATAATGTATACCTTAGAAGCTTAATCTGAGCTTTGCTCTGCTGTTGCAAAAGTCTGGTACCAAAATAGCCCATCAACACTGCAGAGGTGCCCCCTCCCTTCCTCCCTCCCCTCTGCAGGCCCCCCTGAGGGGAACGCAAAGCCCATTCTCATCAGCTTAAGTGACAAAGACGTCCACGATGATACTGTTAGAAGAAATGACCAGTGGTAGAGTCCCTATGAAGTGGTAGGCACAGTATGCTATTTTATGCAGATAACCTTATTTAAATCCTCACAGGAACCTATGAGCTAAAGTTCCATTTGAGAAATGAAGGAAATGAAACTCAGTCTATGAAACTTGTACCAAGATGCTGCTTCTAAGTGCCCCAGCTAGGATTTGACTTGATTCCAGAGCTCCTGGCTTTAGTCCCTTGCTCTGCTCCGTTTCATGGGTTCCTGGGAAGATTTCAATGAGCTGTGAGATGAGTGTGCAAGAAAAGCTGTGGGGCGTATGGCTGACTGATGCCCTCGGGACAGGACTCCATGCCCTAGGTGTGGCACTGCTGGACCCAGGCTGAAAGCCTGTTGTCTTTCTTGCATGAGGAGGATCACCTGTGCTTCCTTAGGATTCTCTGTGAGAATAAGAATTTGCCCCCTGCCCTCAAGGCTATATAGCATCAAAGAAGAGAGAAAAAATGGCCCCATGACTTACGGTTGAGAGACCTTGGGCAAGTCATTTAGCTTCTCGGTCTCACATGTCTTTCCTGTAAAAGGACACTCAACATAAAACCTACCTCACAGGCAGGATTAGGGGAAGTAATGCAAAAAAGCATTGGACACAATGCCTAACACGGAAAAAGAATCAGAATGCTAAGGATGAAGGGAGGAAGGATCTCTTTTTATCCTCATATCACTGCTGCTTAATCCCACTTGCCCCCAGTAAGATGTCCCCAGCCTTCCTGACGGAGTCAAAGTGCCATCCCATTACACCTGGTCACAATGAGGTGGACTTGTCTTCTTACCCGCTAACCTTCTTCCAGACCCAGCAGTACCAGCCCCGAGTCGACACTCAGAAAATATTTTTACAAGTAGATGTATAAACAAATGAAAACTCTGGAAAATTACAGACAATCCTAGTTCTCAAAGTGGGGACCTGGCATTGGCCTGGGCAGCCCACACTGCTCTATCCCCCTCTTCCTGCCCTCCTCCATCTCTACGCCAGCACCTCACCTGCCGTACCCCAGGGCCTGGCATATGCTCTCAGGCCCTCAATCCTCCAAGCGGGGCCTGCAGCGAAAGCAGGAGGGGAGAAACTATAAGCCTTGCTAAGGTATAAAGATGCGCTCACCTGAAATTGCACAATTCATCCCGCAGGCTCAGCAGGAATGTGGCATTTGGAGAAATTACACCTCTGAGCTTCCAGAATATATTCAAACAGCCAAGAACAGAAGTTGGCCCAACTGGGACACATCCAGAGAGCAGCAAATATGCACAGTGAGCTCGCCAGCAAAGCATTTTCACTTCTCTGGGGAATGTCCAAGAATGTCTACCTATCTGTGGGACCCTTCTCCATCATTCTAGGTTCTTACTGAATGGTTTCCAAGCCCAGTGCTGAGAGGGGAAGCGGGGAGGCACTACATATGTCAATGATTGCCAGGACATTGGACTATCGTCCTCCCAACTGTTACTGGTTGGGGGTGGGATAGAGGGGATGATCGGTGAACAAGCTCTGGGATTTGTACACTAGGGTTCAAAGCTGGGCACTTACTAGCAGTATGACCTTGGCCCAATGTGCCTCAGTTATCCCCTCTATCAAGCAGAGGATAATAATCCCCTTCTTCCAGGGTTAGTTTGAAGATTTAAAAAGTGAACACATCAAAAAAATGAAAAAGTAAACACAAGCATTTAGACGAGTACCTGACGTGCAGTTGGTGTTCAATGAATATAAGCATTTCTCATTATTTAGATAAAACTGGCAGGACATTTGGCCAGAGAGGTGATTCTAGGGGGCTTCAGTATCAGTCTCATAAAAAGTTCTCTCCCCCTTAATCTGCAACTTTATTTTGTGTGTTAAAGATATTAAAATGATCAACTATTTCATTGTATGATATAAAATAGAGCATATTTTAAAGCCTCAAATGAAGGATGGACAAAAGCTTTGAAAAAAATAAACATGTTTAGCTTTATAACTTAAAAAAACAAATAATAAATATATTGCTATTACAAACTGAAGCCATAGTGAATTTTAAGCTAAGTAAGAGAGGCTTTCTAGAAGTTTCTACTTCCTCGGTGGTCTCTCCCTGATATCCCCTGCTCTCACAGCACCCCTCACTTCTATCCTAGCACTGGTCATTTTGTAATTTGTCTCCCTGCTTCTCTGCCTCACCCCCGCCCCGATCCTCTGCTCACATGTGTATCTGCCATCTCCTCCACTGGAAGGGAAGCTCCATGAGGGCAGGGACTTTGATAGACTTGTTCTCTGTTGCATTCCCAGTCTCTGATAGTTGAGCAGACAAAGGGCAGGTGGCCAAGCAGGACACACAAGGGGAACCTGAGCAGCATTCATTGGAGAAAAGTCCCAGGGAGAGGAGCAGTAGCAGGTGTGCAGATCCTCACCACCCATCGCATTCTGGAGCAGCTCACAGAGCTACAGCGAGATTAGGGGTCAGACCCAGTAGACTACTGACCTTCCAGCTGTATGGTCTTTTACATTGCCTAGTTAGGAGAGCACCGCCCCTCTCCTAGCATGATGAGAAGCAAGGAGACAGGTACACGATAGCATGGTGGATCATCAGGTCCAGCTTAGTGTTCACGGCTGTGGAGCCACGGTCTGCAGGCTGAGCCCCACGCTGCACAGCTGCAGCTCTATACTAAGAAAAGCTTGAGACAGAATTCATCACTTCAGAGTTTTGGGAAGGGGAATAATTGGCCTCTTACCTAGTATAATGGGGTGATGGTGGCAGTGGGGGGTTGGGGTCCCAGACTTGGAACTCACCAGGATTGACTTTTGAAGCCCTAGGCTGTGGCCAGCTTCTGCAGAGTATTGAAGGAGGCCAATTCTTTTTCCAGGAGACCAGCCTGGAGGAATTGTCCTGGACAAGTTAATACTAGCACATAATAGGTACTCAATAAATATGGGTTAAATGAATGCATGAGTGAACGAATGAATGGATTTTGCCTTTTTACTGTGACATGGAATAATCATTAAAAAAAAAAAAAAAGAATTGACTTGCAGCGAGTGAGCAGTAGCCAAAGAGAACCTCAGCTCTATCTCTCCACCTTCTCCTCCTCTGTGCATATCATGCTTGTCCTTGCCGGCCTGTCTCCTGCTCTTCTCCTTTCCTAGAAGGAAAGCCACCCAGGTTTGCACATGACAGCCACTCCATGCATGCTGATCATTATTCTTGTTGCTACTGGCGCTCTTTTCATTGGCCAGAGCTCCGTTTAAGGGCCCCCAACACAATTGCCCTGATTCTCAGAAAAGAAAGAAGCTTTTCTGCATCTGGGCCATCTCCACCACTTTACATAGGAAGAATCACAGAATCCACAAGGTAGAAGTGACGTGTGCAACTAGAGGGAACATCAGAGGTGGAGACTGAGGTCTCTACTTCTGAAGCCTTAATAGAAGTAGAGCCTAAGTAGCTGCAGATTATTTTAACACGCCTTGTCTTGGTCTCTAGATACTATTTACCTTTTTCCAGAGATTAATTGCCCCCTCTAGTGGGGCCATGTACATTCCAGTTTACCATAGTCTACTCCACTCCCTATATCCTCTCAGGCTAGCCTGCTTCACTCCTTCATATCACCTAACTGGCCTCCGAGGCATCTGACTTTTCAACCCCCATCTCTATGCCTCCACTTAGAAAATTCAATCAGTATACAACTGGTCCCCATAGGCTGCTTCCCAGTTAAAGAGTTGGCTGCCTTCAAAACTCAGGGGAAACTGGCCATTGCCTAGCGCTTAAGGCAATCGATCTGAGTAATCTGTAATCCTGAGTCCCCCAGCATTCTGGTTTTTAAATTGTGTTTAATGTGCAATAATCTTATTTTCTTCAGCAGATTCTAGGTTACTGGGATGGAGACTTACTCTTTCACATCTCTGTAGTCTGCAAGTTATCAGACTTAATAAGCTTCACACTTCTCTGTTTTCAGAAATTCCCAGGGAGTATGCTAAAAGAAAGATTCCATAGAATTTGTGATTTGGCTATCCTGGGCAGGGAACAGAAAGGGCATATGGTGATTTTGTCTGATTCTGCCGTGAGTGATCCAAAAACGGAACTTCAAGAGACACAAGGCACTAGGCCTGTAGAAGAGATCCATTAAAGACTCGTAAATGGAGTCATGCCCACCAGAGGGATACAGTTGGGACTATAAGTTCCAACTTGAGTCTGCAGACGTGTTTCATTCTATTCACCCTGTGAATTCCCATAGAATTATGGAAAAACCAAAGGAAACTGGATTGTAAACATTTTTTAAAAAATGAAAATGTCGTAAATCGGATTTGTGCCTTCTCTCACTTAAAAACAAACAAACAAACATACAAAAATCAGATCACATAAAGGCTCTAATGCCCTCCTTCCTTGGTACAATCAACTATGTGTATGTGCTACATACACTCCCTCCCAACAAGTTCCATAAGTTACCACTGTCTCTCCAGGCCCTATGATAATAGCCCTCCCCCCTCTCTTTTGGCCCACACAGACATTTGCTTTTGTGACTCCCATCTTCACAGCACCCTCACACCTCTTTGGTGATCCCATCATTTCATCAGGGTAGCATCTTGTTTAAGATCTACGTGACAATGTCATCTATTTGTTGGTAAAGGCACAGTCTACAGCCTTGCAGCTCAACTGAGAAGGAAGAGAGCAAGTCTAGCACTATGGTGATCTTGAAACATGTGCCCATGTTCAGATGAATGGATGAAAGGGTTTAGAAACCCTGGGATGAGGTTTTTAAAATGGTACCCCAACCTAAAAATTTGGGGGTGGTTGGTAGAGGACTGGGAAGTAGATTAATTCACATCCCTTGTAAGACATCACAATCAAACTAAGAAACTAGTGAGTGACGGAAGAAGTCAGATCCAATAGTTGACAACCAGCCACAGCCCAAGCAGAATGGCTGTTAATAAGAAATATTCCTTCCTGGCTGGGAGTGGAGGCAGAGGGGTGGGGGTGGGGGGGGTGGGGAGGGTACCTGCAAAAAGCCTGGTGGTCAACTGTAAGTAAATGAAATATCACTGGTGGGATAGCTCAAACAATTCTACACTGATTCATTAGGATTGTTCAGAAACTATTTGATTACATAAATCTCGGACATCATAGTATTTGTGAGCTACAATAAGGCCCCAGGGCCCATCTGACACAACTTGCACATTGTAAAACCTGAGGCTTAGTGAGGAATCTGAGGCTTAGGGAGGAATTGAGGCTTAGGGAGGAATTGAGGCTTAGGGAGGAATTGAGGCTTAGGGAAGAGAGTTGCCATTTATTTGGACCCATAGTTCTTAGAATAATTTTCAGAGTGAAAATCAAAACCTCGTAGACCAGTATATAGAAGTAACTTGGGGCCTTGTTAAAATACAGATTCTGATTCTGCAGATCTGGGCAGGGCCTGAGATAGTACTTTTCTAGGAAGCCCCCAGGTAACCACCAAGGCTGCTGGTCAAGAGCCACACTTCCCCAAAAAGACATGGGGGATTTAGATCGAATATAACAACTTGAAGGTAATCTCAAAACTAACTCCTGTGGGTCAAGAGAAGCAAGTCTCAGGAAACCTAGAGAGAACACGGATTCCTAGAATGCTAGAACAAATTTCATCTTGATAATGTTTCAAAAATCTCCCAGCCAAAGATTTCACAAGTCCCCGTTCGCCTGCAGATGTTTCCTGTAAATTCATGGACTTTATTTCCCAAAGATCCTACTTAGAAAACTTCTCATACACAGGGTGGAGTCCTGAGAGGTAGGGAAGGGGAGAGCAAGGGAAAATAACTTTGCTGTGAGTGCTTTCTTCTCATTCCCTACCATGTGGTCTGGAGATTCCAAACCCAGGGCCCCCATGATGATTTAGGCAAAAAGCAAGGAATTCTCCCTGCTGAATTCAGCCAGAAGTCAAGCAAAGGCCATTTGGGAAAACTTTGCTCCCTGCACCAGAAAACAGAAGTAGAGTGGCTCAGCCAGCCAGCAGGGGGATCAGACTATATTCACAGCTTAAACATTTGATCTCAAGTTAGATATCTGGTTCTCAGATTCCATCATCCTGCTCAGCACCAAACTGTAAGAAGTGATAAATCCAGGGCAGGGTTTTTCAGTCAAGGCACTCAGGACATTTGGGGTTGATAATTTTTGGTTGTTAGGGAGAGGGCATTTAGCAGCATCCCTCAGCTCTATCCACTAGATACCAGTAGCAGAGCCCCTACTGCTGCCAAGTTGTGACAATTAAAAATGTTTTCAGACATGGCCAAAAGTCCCATGGGG
Source organism: Vulpes vulpes (assembly GCF_048418805.1). Lineage (NCBI taxonomy): Eukaryota > Metazoa > Chordata > Mammalia > Carnivora > Canidae > Vulpes > Vulpes vulpes. The sequence continues at coordinate 84,299,548 of NC_132788.1, forward strand.
GGTAAAATTACCCCTGATTGAGAACTACTGTTCCGTAGTCGAATGCTGGGATTCAAGTCCTAGGTCTCATGCTTATTAGCTGTGAGGACCAGGTCACATTACCTATCTCTCTAACATCAGTTCCCTGATCTCCAAAATGGACATAATAACATTAATATTGTTATTACCTTGTTAGATCATTGGGAGGACTGGATGAATTAATGAATGTATAGCTCTCAGAACAGTGCTTGGAACAGAGTAAGGACTAAAGGAGTGTCTGCTGTACCACCTGCTTAGACCCCCTTCCTGTCATTGTCATGTCACCAAGCCTGATGCTGCCCCATCACTCAAACTGAAAACCTTGTGGGGCCAGTTTCCCAAATTCTACAACTCTTGACATTTAAGCCCCTTACTTCTTTCTCCTTATTATCTGAGAGCTAGAGAAGTGAGCGGCATAAGAAATGCTTTCCCCTCAAGTTCAAAAGAGACAGTGAGAAAGGAAGCAGAGAAAAGTGTGAATTGAATCCCCAAAGAGTCCATATGTGAGAGGTTCTTTTCATGCCTAAGGATTTTATATTCGGTTTCTCCTGGAAAGGTGGACAGATCAACTCTCCCGAATAAGCTAGAGCCGCATTGGCCTCTTCTAACCCCATCCTCCTCAACCCCTTATGGTTGGTGGTCTGTGTCTGCCTGTCTGTCTGTGTCTCTCTCTTAGACAGACAAACACACATACAAAGCAGGAAGAGAAAGAGATTTAGACATTTATTTTGTTTTGGCAAATCTACCACTGATTTAGCAAGCCAAAGACTTTTGTTGGCTTTAGAACCCTGAATGCGAAAAGGTACCCTCAGTCATTATTTGTTTTCCATACATTTTTTTAATTCCATATTTAGGATCAGTCAAGGACAGCATACATTCCTGTTAGTTTGTAGGGCAGGTTTGTATCTATGATACTTTCATGGTGTTAGCACTGGCTGTCTCATTCCTCAACCTAGGAGAAACAACCTCTGTGCTGCTCCGAGGAGCTTGAATTCTGGGCCATTTCACAAACTCACCGTGGGGAGGGGGCATGAGGGGCTGAGCACACCGTGACATCCACCATAGCTCAGTGAAGGGACCCAGGGGTGAGAAATGAGATGGCAAACACCAGCCTGGCAGCATTTCCATCAGAGGAAGAGAGGTAAGGCCTAGGGTATCTCAAGGGAGCCTGGGAATATAACACAATGCCTGCACATATTTTCTAGATTCTAGATGAGTGGAATAAAAAGCAAAAGCAAAAAGTAAGAAAAAAAAAAGGTTTAAGGAGAATAATGACTCAAGAAACAATATCAGCACAATAAACAAGAGATTGCCAAGCTGCAGTTGCAGGTTGAAGGTTAGGCAAATCCTTATACATAACAAACAAGCAATTTAAATGACTCCTGGACAGTCTCGGAGGCATCATTTGAAGCACCACCTTGAATTTATTTTGCAGCAGTTGCCATGCCAACAGTAAGACTATATTCCAAAGGGTAAATGGACACTCCCCCCCCAAGCTGCCAACCATGCTGGGTTTCTCACTGCTCCCCAGGCCAGCCGTGCCAGCTTCCATCCTCCCCCAACAGTGTCACAAGTTGTCTGGGAGGTGAAGTCTTTCCTACCGTTAGGCCCTCCCTCTCCTCTGTGGTCAGAACACTCTGCTCACACCCTTGTAATGCCACATGCTGATGCTCAGGCTGGACCATGAGCCCCGTACCCCAACATGGTTGGCAATGCATTCAGCCCGTCCTTGAGCCTACCCCAGGGTCTGCAATGCAACAGGTGATGTGAACAGTTAGGCTGGCAAATGCCAAAAAGATGCCTCAGAAACTATACCTGCTATATAGTGTGGTGTTTAGGTTGCATTAAAAAAAAACAAACTATACGTTAAGAACTGAAGAAAATGCCTTACACCAGAGTAGATGCTTAATATTTGTTGAATGGATCAACAAGTGAATGAATAATAAATGAATAAATGTCAAATAAGGTGAGCTTTTACAGTAATTCTCTTTCCTCACAGCTGAAGTTTACCTGTTAAAGACTGGGCATCTGTTCACAGCAGAATTGGTCCCACAAATCAGTTTCTAATTCCTGTCATCCACCTGCCAGGTCCAGTTTCAAGCTCTTCACTAACATTCTCTTGCTGCAAGGTTGGTTTTACTTGCAGTAGGGGAAACTGAGGTTCAGGAAGGGAAAGCAAATCCCTGCTACCACCACCAAACTATATTAAGATGGCAAGTGGCGGAGGTGGGCTTTGAATCTGCATATGTGTATTCCCCAGACCCTTTCCCCAGCCCTAGCACAGAGCCTAAGTGCCCCCTCTCCAAAGTCAGGAGACCTAAGCTCTAATCCTAGCCTGCCTCCCACCAGCTCTGTAACAGTGAACAAATACCTTACACTCTACTCGCTCAACTTCCAGTTGTTAGAATGTAAACCAATCACGTCTCTCCTCCTGGTGCTGATGGGGAGAGAGAAGGAGACCATGCACCAGAAGCACTCACTCTCAGCCTGGCACACTTGGTGAAGAGGAAAACGAGGATTATTGGTGATATCATTAGGACTTGCACAAAATAATGTATTTTCCACTTTGGGAAATGTAGGCTGTAGACCACTTAAGGACGAGAGTCAGCTCATATTTGTAGGACTGTAAACACAGGACACACCCACGTGGACATTCAGACAGCAAGTTCTCCTATTTGCAAATGCCCCTTCCTCTCTTTTTCTCTTAAGTAAAAAAGGATAAATGCCATTCTAACTGAATGTGTTTAAACTTTTAAACTTTTATAAAAAATATCAACATGCATGTTTGTTTCTATTTAGTTTATTTATATTATTTTTAATGTTTTAGAATCTTTATTTTTCAATCATTGGTGAACAGAAGGATCTTTGTTCTATCTTTAGCCGACCTCGTTTCTGTCTTCCTTTATTGGAGCTTCTGTTTGCAACACAGATGTGTATCAACATTATTTTCTGACTTCTCCCTTAATTACTGGCCTAGTTTGAAAGCAGAAGGCAAAGAAAACATCTTGGTAAATGGACATAGAGAGAAAAAAGAAATAATAAAGGGTGAGGGGCAAGAACCAGAATCCTCCAACTCTCTCTCTCTCTGTTCCTGTCAGGTGCACCTGAGGTTTTGGTAAATGCAGGCTCACCTTGGAAGGTGGGTGAAGGGAAACTTTTCAGACCATCCAGTTCTGGAAATTTCCTCTAATGTATCTCAGATTTCAAGACTCTGACGTCAAATGTTCTTGTACTGATCCATTTGGGAAACAGCAGTGTTCAATGGCCCTTGAAATTTCTCATTTTGGACACAACTCAGAGCAGCCGAGAGCATTCACCACAGCACAAAATTTTGACAGGAGACTCTTAGAGGTTTTGTAACTAAAGATAACTGTACCGCTTGGAAGGACCTCCTGTCTGGAAGGACCTCCTGCCTGATTTCTGCATCATCATCCTGCTGCCTTAAGGAACACAGAGAGGGAGGAGGAGCAAGAGAACTGTTTGAGGGAGGATTTAGGAGATGAGCATAAAGGGCACAAGAAATGACTGTCTCAGCTTTGCAGCAAATGAAGCCCAACTGGCGTCAGCTGTGACAAAGGTTCAGGTTGTTTGGGAAGTGGGTCCTCTTACTGTAAAAGTGGCAGAGCTGATGAGGACAGCCTTGAGGACTACAAATTTGTCAACAGAATGAAATCCTCAAAGTCAGAGGCCACTTCATAGACCTTTCATCAGACTTGCCCTGTGTCCCACAGGACACTGGGGACAGAATTGGTGATCGGTAACCGTGACCAAAAACCTATGTCTTTGAAGTAGAAGCTTTTCTATATATACATTTTTAAAGGAAATAGAGAGAAGCTATCAGAATCAAGAGGTCAGAAAGAATCAGAAAGATCTGTATTCAGATCTTTCTCTCCCCTGTTACTAATTGTACAACCTGTCAGGTAAGGCTCTTTTGGTCTTTCGATCTCTAAAATGGGATAACACTGGGACCCACCTTGCAAAGCTCAGTAGGGACTGAACTGTGAATAAAGCACTTTGCATGAGGAAGCAGGCAGGCAGGCACAGTCACGCTCCAACAGTACTAACTATTGCTGGTGATAAGGCTAATGAAGTAAGGTGTTAGAGTGCTGTGGTCTGCCTGAAGAAATATGTTTCACTGTTGATGAAGTAGAGAATGTGTCCGGTTTTCCATTGTTACTGGAAAATAAGCCACTTGTCTTTCAGAAAGGCAGGTATAGGAGTGCCTAGGTGGCTCAGCTGGTTGTGCATCTGACTCTTAGTTTCGGCTCAGGTCATGATCTCATGGGTTGCGGGATCGAGCCCCACATCAGGCTCCCCACTCAGCAAAGAGTCTGCCTAAACATTCTCTCTCTCTACGTCTACCCCACTCTCTTTCTCTCTCTCAAATAAATACGTCTTTTTTTTAAAAAGGCTGTATAAGATTGATATAAGTTTGATACAATAATATCTACACGTTTATACAATAAATCTCCTTATCACAGAAGATTATAGTCAGAGGCATGCTGGCAAATGTTCAACTGATTGCCCAAAAATATTTATGTGTATATAAATTTTTAAAATTATTATAAATTTTACTGATACAAAGACTATGTAGCACATAATTTACAAATAAGAAAATCTACAGTATTCTTTATGTTAAATTCAAATTGATTCCAACTGATTGGTATAGAACGATTTTGTTGATTTTTGCTGAACCTTTGTCTTTGTAGCCATTCACCTTGATTTAATATGTAGCTCTAGGGTACTGGCTGCTGATGCAACACACTTTTAAGCAGACAGTGTATCATTAACATTTTCTCACCACCTTATTGGGTCTAAACAATCAGCATAACAATGAATCCTGGTCTCATTTTGTAGCCTTTACCAGTTTCCTGGTGTAAATATTCCCAACATAGCTGCTTTCTAGCTACTCACAGGGTGTCAATGAATGTGGCATTGGGAAGGGGTGCTCAGTGGCATGCCATTAGAGCATTTGACTATACAGATACAATAGATATGATGACCTCAGAAACAGAGAAATAGTATGAAAATGGAATAATGATTAGGAAATGATGGCTGTTGAGTCATTTTAACCTTTGTTTTTAACATAATTTATTTAATTGTAACGTTCACATTTATTTTTGGTGAGGTTTAACAACTAGCTTATAAAGTTCCTGAAAATTTGGGGTGCCTGAGTGGCTCAGTCAGTTAAGATCTGACTCTTGATTTCAGCTCAGGTCATGATCTCAAGGTTGTGGGGTCAAGCGCCAGGTCAGGCTCTCCGCTCAGTGTGGAGTGTGCTTGAGATTCTCTCTTTCTCTCTCTCTCTCTCTCTCCTCTGGCTCTTTCTTACTCCCTAAAAAAGATAAACAAGTCTTTTTAAAAAATTCCTGAAAATTGAAGACTCACTTCTGCTTGTGATTGGAACTGGTCACAGCATACCACCTTGAGAGGGAAGCATCTTTCTGACCCACAGCTCCATTGCCTCTGTGCCTGAAGCAGCTTTTTAATGAATTGAATCACATTTCAAAATCTCACCTTACATATTTAATTTCCTCCCACTCTTCTCTCATTGTCTAAGAACCTTTCCTACCCTCTTTCTCTGTCCTTTCTCTTTACTTGCTGTCATTTCCTTGGTCAGTGCCTTTGCCACTTCACATTGGGACCACTAAAGGATCCTCTTAACCATTTCCTGCCTCCTGTCCTTTCTTACTCAACATCATTCTAGATTCTCCTCCCAAATTTATTTTCCTCACATGATCCCTTAGGCCAGTCTTCTGCTTCAAAGCCTTCCATGGTCCTGTCAAGCACAAAAGGATAGAATTCAACCTCTAGAAATTCTGGTGATAATTGTAGAACAATGTGAATGCACTTGGTGCCACAGAACTGTTCACTTAAAAATGGTTAAAATGGTAAGCATTATACTATGTGTGTTTTATCACAATTAAAAAAAAAAAATCCTGGGGCATCTGTGTGGCTGAGTCAGTTAAGTGTTAACTCTTGATTTCAGCTCAGGTCCTGATCTCAGGGTCATGGGATCAAGCCTTGAATCAGACTCTATGCTCAGTGTGGAGTCTGCTTGAGATCCTCTATCTCCCCTTATCCCTCCCCCACCCCCACTTGCATGCTCTCTAAATAAATAAATAAATAAATAAATAAATAAATATATTTTTTAAAAATATCATTAGAAAGACAACCAAGGCCCTAAAATTCTGCCTTTGTTTAGAACTTACTAAACTTGTCTTTCATTTCTATCATTGCTGCTACTAACCTATATTCAATGATCCCATGCACTGCACATTCATTAAACCTCAGTAAGATCCTCTGAAATAAGTACTGTTCTTGCATAGGGGAACACGGAAGGTGAAATATCTGGAAGAAGGTCACACCTGCCAAAGTGCTGATTTGATGCCTACATTTCTAGCCATGCAAATGTAAATGTTCAGACACTGTCATTTCTCTGTGATAGCTTCCTACCTAAGGGCCAGACCCTGGTGATGGAAGTGAGGCACTCCCCATGGATGCAAAATTTAAGGGAATAATAAAGATAAATAATATTTAAGGTATATCTTAAAATAAAAATTAATACAAAACTCCCATGATGAGCAAAGTATCAAAATTTTAAATAATAACAGTATCTGACCATGAACTTAGAAAATTCTGCCTCACTCAACCTCACCCTTATCCTGGCCCTGATTCCAATGAAACCTTATTCACCATAGCAGGTGATAGCCCAAGGGTCACAGTTTGCCAATTTGACTTTTTAAAAAATAATGCATTAAAATATCATGTATCTTATTGCTGAGTTTCTTGGAGTCCCCCTAAATGTTGTGCCTGAAGCAAATGCCTCACTTGCTTTACTCAGTCCTGGCCCTACTGCCCTGTCAGCTAAAAATAAAGGGCCACAACTCTATTTCTACCCCCTTCCATTTCTTAGGTCCCAGGTATCAACCTTCACGCTGGTTCTACCACAAGGTAATGTGGCTATTTCAGGCTATAGGACATTTTCTTTTAAAGAAAGAGGAGAAAACTGTCAGAACAGACTATTTTGTTATTGTTGTTACAATAGAACATTTCTGGAATCCAAATTATGTATCTATAGATTAAGAACTATTGAGATGCCGGAGTATCACCATGTCAATAAGAAAGGGCTTTGGCCAAAATTTTCATAAGAATTTTATAACTAATGTGCCGCTTGGACACTGAAAACATTAGTTCGATATCTATTTATTGCTGAAAACACAATCACAGGCTTGCAGTACTAGGGAAAAAATAAACTGCTTTCATTTAATCTTTCAAGTTGTGAGATAATCTGGAGCTGATATGTTGAAAGGAATGTTTTCTAGGTTATTCTTTAGGTACGGGGGCATCCTCATGAGAAATTGCTCTTTGTATTTTTAAATAATTAAATGCCTAGGGCTTTCTCTCTCTCTCTCTCTCTCTCTCTCTCACACACACACACACACACACACACACACACACACACAGGAATTCAAGACAAATAAAATGGGTCATGTAATTTTGTTGTAACTTTATCAAAAGTCCCAAGTTTATAATCAAAGCATTGAATTAGTTCTGAACTTGATGCTTTGAGTGGGCACTTCTCATGAATGAAGCCAGGTAGGCCTGAGCCATGTTCTATAAGATCACGGGACAAACCCAAAGCACTAAACAAACATAAAAGGGTATCTTCCTGTTAAAAATGAAAGAATGGAAGAAAAAAAACACAAAAAGCACAAAACCAGTAAGTACATCCATATCAGACTATGCAAGAAGGGGTAATATCCAAAGTGGATAAAAGTCTGAATGGACCTGAGACCACGGGGACTTTTTGGATAAAGAGAAGCTAGAAAACTGGACTTGAACCCTCAACAGAAATGCTAGAGCCTTTAAATACTTTTCTTTCTGTGAGAGGATGGCCAGAAAACCTCCTTTCTTTGCCTAGAGTTGCAGTATATGACTGCAGTCTTCCTGAAAGTAAGGGTGGGAGAAGCAGTTATGCACAAAGGCATCAGAATCCACAGCGTGCATCATATGATCAGCTAAAGGTCTAAATCTATGTGCAGCACAGTAACCCCCAGCTGAGAAACAAATCCACAAATGAGCAAAGGAGAATCACATCTTTAATTGCCCAATAGGGATATTTCTATGATTCAGGACATAAAGGATTTGTAAAGAAGTCCCTACCCCACCACACCCTCAACACCAATGATGATAAACCCAATGATATGTTTTTCTTCATAAGATGACCTGCACAAGAACATGAAGTACCATGAGGGAGAATCAGGTGACACCAGCAAGTGGGGAGAATTAGCACCTCAAGAACTAAAGATAATCATCTGATTGAACCTATAAAATAAATGTGTTCAAAATCTTCAAAGATAAAAAAGAAAGGCACTGAAATCCTAGTGAAAGAACAGGACATTATTTTTAAAGTATCATGAAGATTTGAAAGCGAACCAAATAGAATATTGACAACAGAATGTCTAGTCATTAAACTTAAGACCGCAATGACATATTGAACAACATATTGGATACATTCCAGGTGCTCTGGAACTGAGGAAACCACTCAGAATATAGACTCCAATACAGAGACAACATAAAAGCAGCTATGAGTCAATAGGGACAGATTGCTAAGTCATCTATATTTCACAGAAGCTGCAGAAGAATGTAGGGGAGGGCAATTTTCAAAAAGATAGAGCTAGGAAACTTCTAGAATTGAAGAGATCTAATACTGAGTTTGAGAATCTACTTCAAATCCAAGCTAGATCTACATATATGTATATGCTTTTTTTTTTTTTGCTTAGAGTTTTTTTTAATTATAAGAAGAAATTTCTCCCAGTTGGTTGAGTCCCTAAGACTTAACCCAAGGCCAGTATCTGTAGAAGCTGACAGATATCTTCAGAACATCATGGCTTCCCAGTGGGCCAGCACCCTGGGAGAAGTAGGTTTCACTGCATTCAACCTATTTTGGAATGAGCTAAGAGATCCAGCTCAGAGAAGTCATCTGTAGTATAAAAATTACATTCAAAGAGAGATGCTAACGTGGATATAAGCATTTTCACATATGAGCATTTTCATTATATGAGCATTTTCTCATTTAATCCTTACAATAGCCTTTTAAGATAGGTGTGTATGTGTGTAAGTATAGATGAGTCAACAGAAACAGAGGAATCAAGAGTCTTGCCTAGGATCTCAGAGAACAGTGGGATTGGGACTTAGACCTGCTGGATGCCAACTACTTTATGAGTTAACTATGATTCAATGTGCATAACACAGAGGAAGTAGGTTACCACTGTTAAAAGGAAATATGACTGCCCATTAGGAGCACATAGACTCTACAAAATTTCTTGGGTTAACTTGGAAGTATTGCTATCCTGAATCTAGCAGGGCACCTGGAGAAGGTAGGTCTTTCTGATGGCCTGTGACTCTGGCACCTAGGTGCTTCAGAGTATAGAACTAAGCCGTTACACAGCCAGCTCGGGGATACTGATGGTGGCAAATCCATTAACAATCTCATCCTGGAGATTTATAAATATTGTTTGACAGGGAAAGGGAAAGACAGCCTGTTTATTTTGAGCATGGAGTGTGTTACATTCATTTTTTTTTAAAATGTCAGGCATATGCACATAAGATGTGCCTGTTTTCCAGCAATATGCTTTTTCCACAGAACACTGAATTAAAAACAAATTGCTAATGGAGACACAAGTGAATGAATCAGAATCAAAGGGAAATACCAACACTGTCTCCAGCTAATCAGATCTCACAGGTTTTTTCCAGAAGATTCTGGCAGCTTCATGGAAGCCAAAGTAGGCTTCTCTGTATAGGTGGCATCAAGCACTATTTTTTCAATATGCTCTCCCCAAATGTATGATACGCACTATTTTGAAGTCCGTACTTTTAGCTAGTCTTCTATTTCTCAGTGCAAAGAAACCCAATTTATTCTTTGTTCAAAGAAAAAGTGGAATCAGAGGCCATCTCCACAGGAACTGATGAAAACATTGGCAAAACTTTCAGATAAAAGAGATCAAATTGTTTACCAGTCATCTTAAGAAAAAAGCATATAAATATATATTCCATTTTATGTTCACTCACAGACATTTTGAAAGAAGGGAGCTGGTTGGTGGGGGTGGGGGTGGCTCTGACATTCTTCCCGTGGGAAAACCTTTTAAAAAAGCAATTCAGCATTTTAATCATTATACCAGGTCATCTGAAAAAAAGTGTTTAACTTTCACTCTAGTTTTCATTTCTTCCCTTGCTCCACGATGGTTTTTCCTGTGCTGACAGAAACAGATTTCTGGCCCTCCAAAGAAACCTCATACACACAAGGCCAGCTTCCTGCTTGCTCTTTCACAGGGTAACAATCAATTTTTTAAAAGTTCTTTCTCTTTGTCTGAGGTACCCATATGCTTGGGTGAAGATTATAGGTTAAACTCCGCTGAAAGTAATTGAATTAGTTTGCCCTTAAATTTCTGGTCAATACCCCTGTCTGTGGATTCAGGCTTTCTACTGAAAATTGTGCTTTCCTAATGCTACTTCCAGACTCAGCTGTGTACTCAGATTTACAAGCAATAAATTGCTGGTTTGGAGGTAAATGGAGGTAAACGGTTTGGAGCAGAGAAAAATTAAAATGCTATTCTTTAGTTTTTCAACTTAAATTTCAGAATAAATGTCAAGGGCTACCCTTGGGTACCATGATCCAATTTCTCTCAGTTCAGCATGATCCGTGCTTCCTTGTCAGGGAAGGTTTTTGCATACATCCAGTGCTTGAAACTTTTGCTAGTGTCTGCTCGTAACAAAAAATCGTAAGTTGGTAAGTGGAACAAAAAGGAGATGGCAAATTTCCTTCAATGCCCAGAGTTAGTAACATTCTGCCTCTCATTTTTAAAGGCATTTGACCTGTCAGGGACAGTCACAAAGAAAATGGAACTCAGCTCTACACCATGAGGACAACCAGCCTGAACTCACCTAAAAGCCACCAAGACTTAACCAGTTCACATTTAAATGCCTGACACATGTGCCTTAACTCCCCATCATGTACTTAAGACCAAGATTATTAATCAATTACTACCATATTTTCCAGTAGGTACAGACAGGTAGGGCCTCAAGATCCTTCTCCACAGAGCTCTGCAGGCAACTCCTACCAGTAGGATTTACAACCCTCCTGCTGAACCTGATGTAATGATCTTCCTTTTCTAGGGTCTTCAGGCAGGTGGTTCATTCATCTTATGAGGGAGTTTAGATAGAGTAGTAAAAATTTTAAATAAAAGGTAGAAGGACTAGGTGTGTGTCTCCACTCCACCATTAACAAGTTCTTTGCCCTTGGTCAAATTACCTGTTCTCTTGTAACTTCAACTTTTTAAAATCTACAAGTAGCTCTAATCTGATCAGAAAATGTCAGTCATGACTCAAGGACTCCTGGGAGAGGCATGAAAATTTCAAGAGGGCCTGGAATTCATGACATTCAAAACATTGTTTAAATATCAAATGAATGGCATGGCAACTAATTTTCCAAAGTCGATGGATGTTGTTGCAATGAATGAAACACAAACTTAACCAAAATCACTATTGAATTTATAGTCGCTATTTTCTTAATCAATAGGCATGTCAAATAAAATGGTTATTCTTTACCTTTTGAAACCTCAGCACCCTCATCTGTTAATAGCATTTAAAAAAAAAAAAAAGAAGTCTGTTTCAAGGGACTTTAGTAAAGATCAAGCATATAATGCAAGAAAGGGCTTGATACAGACCCTGCCTGGCCCAGGTTAAGTGCTCTATGAGGCACAGACTAGGACATGGGCTTTTCACCACACAGGGCTAGGGTGCTATCACTTACTGGGCACAGGCTCTACCTTTTCCCCTGGATAGGGATCCTTAAATGTGAGCCAGGAAGTAGGGGATGATGATTTTTTAAAACACTTCCGTGAATTTAAGTGCTTAGGTAGTTCTGGGACATAGTTTGAAAGCTGGTTATATAAGTCCTGGAGAGCAAGGGTATTGCAAAACTCCTACTGTTCTCCCAATTTTAACAGGATTCCAAGTGCTACAACTTCCCCTATCCTGTAGCTCACATTTTTTTTTTCATTATGTTTCCAGATTCTCAGCTGGTTAAACTGAAAATTTAATCCTACAGAGGCTGTGTGTTTGGCAGCTTTCTTCCAGCCCATATCCCATTTAGAGGAAGCAGCCAGCCAGTATTATTACCATCCTATGGATATACATACATCTTTGTTACAGAGGGGTCCCACATTTAAAAGGTTGGGAACCAATGGTCCAGAAGATTCCTTCTTATTTCTACAATATGATTGATTTTAGAGTTAAATGTAGCCAATACATAAAAGGCACTTTCAAGTGATAGGTCTGGAAACACAAAACCCATCAGTGCTAAATGGGATGGTACAGTTCAATCCTATTCATCCAATCTCCCATGATCAAGAAGAACCAGTGGATGCACAAAGACAATAGAGACTTAGAGTGGGAAAAGACATTTCTATTCCATTCCTGCTAGTGCCATGATGCCAAAATCCACCAGTTTCTTAGCATAGAAACCTATGAATGACATGTGCTTCCTCCATTGTCTTCTTACTCCAATGTCCAGTCATATCTATCAATTTCCCTAAATCATTTCTGAACTCCCAACTCCTCCTTTCATATCTAGACTCATACCTTGGACTACGTGGCCACTTGCTTTCATTTTGACAATAGCAACCTCCTAACTGATGTCCTCACTCTCTCTTCTGCACCCCCTTCAAATCACTCTCCTCCTTGTAGTCAGAATAAACTTTCATATTATGTCTTGATGTCATTCTTCTGCCTGAAATCATCCCAAAACTTACGGATGGACTTTACAGTGTATAGAGACCTGCATACTTTGATTCCTGCCCTACATCACCAATGCGCTCTTGTCCATCTCTCTTCTCCACTTGCCTTGTGTAGCCACATTGGCCTTCATTTAATTTCTCAAAGGCATCAAGCTCTTTTCCCGCTTTGGTGTCTCCTTGTAGGATAGTCTGTCTGCCCAGAGCAATCTTTCCTTTCCACTTCTCTTTGTACTGAAGCCTGTACCTCACTCTCAACAAGACCTGATGTCATCTCTGTCTAAAGAAGCTCAGTCTATCTCATCACTTTGTGTGCTTCTTGAAAATGCAATTATTTGTAACCATTCATTTATTTGCTTATTTTTCCTTTTTTTGTTTCTAGACTTAAGATTATAAATTCCTTGAGAGCAGAAGCCTAGCCAGGTTTTTTCACTGAGGTTATCTCCTGAGTCTAGAATAGGTCCTGGCACTCAGAAAGCCCACAATAAATATTTGTTGAATAGATGGAAGAGATCACCATGACAATTATTTCTAGTGATAACTTTTTTAATTCATATCCTGTTGTATATGAACACTTCAAGGTAGGTTATCAAAAAGCTATTCAATCTCCCCCACTTAAGAGCCTTCAGTCTTGGGTTGTCCAAGATGGCAGCCACTAGCTACATGCATCTTCTATATTATGGGACATTTCCACCATCCCAGAAAGTTCCATTAGACACACTACTTTAGGTATTGGGTTAAGTTGTGTCAATCCCTTCCATAGGAACTAACATGAAGAAATGATTCCTCATTTGCTTCCTAGTTCTAATACAAACTAGTCATAACCTGAGATCTTAAATGGTTATCCCCCACATGAAACTATTTCAATTACAGTGCTTGATCAGCTTGGTTTACCAGGTATGAAAATGTGATTGGCAGTGGGGAGTGAGCCTCTTGCTGAGAAATATGAAAACCAGGACAAACTCCTACAACTCCATTCAAAGTGTTGCTTTGCTCTTCAGCTACAAAAGCTCTGTGGAAAGTACTAGTCTTTTATTACTAGACTATTGTTTAATATTTTTCCAGTACCAAAAACTGCCGAGAGCATGAGCTGGAGCTCATGCTGGTCTCTGCCTTTTGGGACTTACCATTTAATTAGACAGATGGGGAAAAATACCCAAGCGTGGTTCCCAATCACATTTTTGAATAATAAGCTGGATTGCCGCTTCTGGCAGGATGTTACACTGACAGGAGGATGCAGCATGAGGTGTGATACGCCCCGCCACCTCTGCTCCATGCTGGTACCAGGATGTGAGTGCTGCTTGTAAAACAACCATCTCTGGCTCACACGCAATTTGGGCTTTCCACTCCTGCTGAGACCCTTCTGTCTTGGGACTAATTCACTCTTGATCCAGTTTTCCTCTCTTCTTGGTGCTCTTAACACCTCCTTTACCCACCCTGTGAGGACTGGTCCACTTAGTTTGATCTTGCTCATTCTTCCTTGAGTTGGGGCATCTGTCTGAGTTCATATACTGGCAGATGCCTAAGTATCAGTGGGTCTACCTTGAGGGAAGTTGGTAACCTCTTTGCCAGGTGGGGAGGGATGATGCTCTAACTAAAAAGGAACAGAGATTGGGGTTCAGCCTGTCAGGTTAAGCTCATGTCTTGTTTTATTATCCTTCTTGGGATGGTGCAAACTTCTGTCCCTTGCTTTTCACCAACAAGGTCTTCTAGTTGCATCTAGAAAATATTACACTCCGTTTCTTTTCATATTAACAGATTTATTGATATATAATTTAAATACCATAAAATTCTTCCACTTTAAGTCACAATTCAACAGAGTTGTGCAACCATCACAACAATCTGATTTTAGAACATTTCTACCAGTCCCTAAAGAAATCTCAATGCCCATTAGCAGTCACTGCTTGTTCCTACCCCCAATCTTAGGCAACCCCTAACCTACATTCTGTCTCTATGGCCTTGCCTATTCTGGACATTCCATGCAAGTAGAATCAAACAATATATGTTCTTTTGTGTCTAGCTTCTTTCCTTCATCATAATGCTTTGGAGATTTATCCACATTGTAGCTATCTGGGTATGGTGTTCCTTTGTCTCTCAAGATAGGATTCCTAAAAGGATATACCACATTTTGTATATACATTCATACTCATAATTGTATACAAAAATATAAACTATATCAAGGCCTTCACTGAGAATGCTTACTGCCTTTTATTTATTGGAATAAAGCTTGGAAATTGATTTCTTTCATAACATTTTCCTCAGTTTCTACATCCTAAAAGACAAGCCCTTCCTCCTTAAATATGCACATAGTTGTATATCTTTTAGAATCACTTAAAAGCAAACACGTCCATAAGTCTCCAGTGTTTGCCAATATATGGCAATTATTTTCTTGGGAGAGATCATCAGGCCAATCACTGACAGGAATGATCACTGGTGATATAACCAAATACTGTCAATCTCCATAAATGACTCTTTTTAGCTGAGGGCAATGGCAAAATTGGCAACAATAATGTATTTAGATTTACAGTGAGGGTATAAAATATGGCACCTCTCCATCTGCAGCGATATAAAATACTTACGATGATATGAGTTATTTATATTTAATAGACTTCAAGCTCTCCAAGTCTCCTGCTTCTAGCTTGCTTAAGAAGATGGATGCTGCTTGGTTGCTCATGTTACCTCTTTGTTCAAGTAGCACTGACACTGGTGACTTCTTCACAGGGGATTATCTTCTAAAGCACCATGATGAATGCTTGGGTATATCCAGAGCCTTATTTTTATCTTTATGGTGGCTGTGGACTCTTAGATGCCCTTCCCTTAATGGTCTATGTTCTTCTATGCCCTTCTTCTACTCCATCCCAACTGTTGGAATCCTTCTTCCTCTCTAATCTCTGTTTCCCATAGCTGGAAGTATACTTTCTGTCTCTTAGCTTCATCATTTTTTTATTATTTTTTTCTATCTACATTCCCAGTTTGGCTGAAAGAGACATGACCACACACAACTCTTCTTGGTGGTCCAGAATCTCCAACTTTCTCACCTCTTTTTATAAAACTGATTAACTTGTAAGTATTTAGGAGATAAGGTCACTTGTTTCTAGTACATTGCTCTCAAAATTTATCCACAATGCATGCTTAAATAATTGTGGCATAATTTTAAATACCATAAGACAATCTAGAACTGTAGGTTCTTATCCTGATTTAGGTCATTGGATCCCAAAGATAGCTGTTTTGGTTCTAATTTCTTATTGAATTTTATTATTATAAACATATATTGATTGAATTAATTGAATGGCAATGCTGCCAGATAGTTTATCAAGTAACTGACACATTCTCTTAGCCTTACAAAGCTAGCATTGTTTCCCCCACATTATGGATGTGGAATTGAGGCTGGGAGACTGAGTGGTTTTGCTAAGGTCACAGAGCTAGTCAATATTGGAGATGAGATTCAAGCCCAGGTTAATTCTGATTCCAAAGTCTACACACTTCCCACAACTGTCTCTCAGCTTTCAGGTGACACTATGATCAGTTATGTCACTGATTTAGAGTTAGGGGTCCCAACATCTTTCACCAACAGCCAAGAGAATGACCTGTGTTCTTTTATATTGGTTACATGATGGGCAAGTCATTCAACTCTGAATGCATACTTCAAAGTCAGGAAAATGGCCATGGAGTAGATAGCACAAAAGGCTCTAAAGGAAAACACTCCATTTTCAGAGGCCAGTGTTCTACTTCTGCAGTTCTAACCGTAACTGTGGAGAATATTTTCTTCACAATCTACCAGCAGGATATTCATTCCCTTGCTATGTTCTGGAGCAGCCAAAACTCCACTTCCCCATTGCCCCTAGGGCTTTGAATGCCACCTAAAGATCCACACAGGGTTCTGAACCTTTGTGAGGAAAGAATTTCATTTCCCTTGTCTCCTTCTCGGTGTTCCATAAGGCCACTTGCAACCTTTCCATCTGCTGCACATAAAAACAGCCAGGCAGACAGCCTGCTGACCAGTGGTTGTAGTGATGAACTCTCTCATGTTCTGGTAGGTCAGAGAGTTGCAGCTGCTTTTACAGTCTCTGGAATTTACTGTCTTGCTTCCCATCTGGCTCTTTTGCACTAAAGATCCTTGGAGTCAAACCCTCAGGTGACTGCCATACTGAGCTGGTTTAACCAGGCTCACCTGAGTCCTAAAGACACAACTGATGTGATAAGTTGTCACTATTGCTATTTAATATTTATCAAGGGCACTCAGCACACTTGGCACCACTTGGACAGGCAACATACCTGTCCTCTCCTTCTTCCTATCTTTCCACAAAGAAATGGGTCCTGTGGGATTTACTTGCTCAGAGATTCTGTCCTTGCTTATTTCCTTAACCTTGGAGCTCTGTCACCTGCAGGTGTCCAGGGATTGTCTGGGTGGTGGAGGCTTCTGACACTAACCATCCTGATTATGGATATGACCTCAAGCACAGACCTCCTGTCACCCCAAATTAGCCTGAACAGGCACCAACCAGCTGGCCCTGTGGGAATGTCACCAACCCTGGATTTCTTCTGCTTCTGCCCTTGGCATTTGCAATCTGAGCTCAGGAGTCCAGCTTCCTGCTATTTGTGAGAAGTCACACATCCAGCATCAGTCTCTGTACCCAGCTGCCTTCACGCTCTCAGCTTTTTTCAAGCATTGTTTCTTTAAAGCTCCAGGCGAGTGTCACCAAGGCCATCTTTTAAAAGTTTGTTGGCCAACTTGCTTGACACTCCACTGAAGTCATCCTCTGCCTCTAACACCTAAGGTGAACTCTGCTCTAATCACCTTCCTGGCTGCTCGGCTGCCTCCCTGCCTTCAGCAGTCTCTTGCTTTTAACAGCTTGTTTAAGATCCTTGAAACAAGCTGTCGGCCTCCAAAGGAGGGATGGTGCTAGAAACAGTGTGGGGAGCTAAAAATAAACACCTCCCACAGATAGGGACAGACACGCTGTACAAATAAATTACCTGGCACCCTCCTGACCCGATTGGGGGCTTCGTTGTTTCCCACTTAGCGACAGCAAAGTGTTTGCATGGGTAGCCCTGCATTGCACAGGTGCTAGAAACCGTTTTTAAGTTCCCCATAAGATGGGCAGTGGCAGACAGAAATCCATTGTTTGTAGAATGGGTTCAGGCTGTCCAAATAGCTCCTTACAAGTTAGTCACCACCAAAGACAAGAAATCCTATTCTAAAAGAGAAGACTAAAACGTGACTAAAACAAAATCAGGCTTTGAAATTTTTATTTTATATATTTATTTAATTCCACTTGTGCAAAAACTAATAGCCTTTTAAATCAGTAAATACATTTGTCTGAGAATACTAGTATAGTTACTCAATAGGATGGTCTTTATATTAAACTTAGGACAAGGTTTATCAAAGTAGGCATTGTAAATAATAATAACACATGCAATAAGCCCTCTCTGTGGCCTAACTTGGTTCATTCATTATTGCATCAGGGGAATCCTGATGGTTTCCATACATCCAAGGTGTCATAGATCTGTTAGCTCTGTTTTTCTCCAGAGTCCTACAAAGTCATTTTTATAGTTAAGAAATGAGATTTTTTGAATGGTTAAGTGACTTGTCTGAGCCCAGAAGCAGCAGAGTGGTGGAGCCTGTTTAAAAAAGACTAACCACTTAGAGAAGGTCAGTTTATGCCAGGTACTGTGCTAAGGACTGTATGAATGCCTGTCATGACAGACCAAGAAGTCATTGTAGACCAGGGCGCAGTCATCTTTGGAACACCGTCAGCTCCTACCTTCTCCTGGTTGGTCAGTGCTGGCTGGGGGCAGGAGAGGGTCAGAAGGTCCAAGTCAGAGTTTATACCGGGTAAGATCAACTTCTTTCAGCCTAAACCAGGACACTCTCTGTGCTATTTTTGTGCATGGATCATGGCATACAGGATTCTGACAAGGAAACCACCTTAAGAATCCTGACCTTAAGAAGGGCTGATAAATAGATTTTGCTATAGTAACAAAAAGTTACTTTACAGCATGGAAAGTTCTGAGTGATGAAGTTCTAACAGCAGCAGGAAAGACAGAGACTAGCATCCAACCTGCAAGGGAAATGGGCTGGCTCCCCTTCCTGAGAAGGCTGGCCTGATTTCATACCTTCCCTGCAATTTCCACCATGAAAATGGATTAACTCCGAGGCATTTTCTATTCTGATTAAACATTTCTGTCTGTGGCGGTGTCAAGATTGTAAAACACCTAATACAGAAGATAATTACAATGCCATGAACTACTTTAACCTTTACAATTATTTGTGTTTTCAGAGGCTGCCCCTCCCTCCCAGCCTTCCCAGGGTAGGAAACGGACTGACCGGCAAATAAAACTGGGGCATACTGAAGAGGTCAGAGACCAAAGTGACCTCTAGAGCGTGAGTGATGCACAACCCCCATGGACTATTCTTGTTTTAATGACCAAATGCAGCCACTAAATGGTCTTCCTGGTGTCAGCTCATGACTGAAGAGAACAGAATATTTCTAGAATCTTAGAGGTGGCTATAGCAGAAGCCTCATCAGAGCAAGAAAAGGAAAAAAAAATAGTTGAATTTTCCTTTTCCCATCACTGCATTTGCCACTTTGTACGTAGAGGGCGGATTCAGTTACCAGCTACCGTGTTAAGGATTGTGAGCACTGAGCTAACATCCAGCAAACTCTGACAGGGACAGAGCCTTAAGATAGCATCAGACCCTCTGCGGCTATTCCCACCAAAGGGGAGTTGTTCCCTCTGGAGCCGTAGGTTAAGACCACTGGGTTGCGTCCCAAGTAAGCCATTTGCTTTATTTTTTCTACTAAGGTTTGATTAGATGCTAATTGTCATGGGCAGGGAGGGGGCCAGGTGGGGTCACTGAAGGATTTAAGGAGGGAAGTAACAAATAAAGAAGCGACATTAGGGAAATCACACCTATTCTGGTTAATGAAAGGCAATGAGGAGCCAGAATTTCTCAAGGACTTACTAAATGCCAAACACCTTGACATGTGCTTTACGTTTATTATCTCAATTAATCCTCTCTAAAATTATACAATTGGGCACTAATATTAGTATTTTAATTTTATAGACAAAGAAACTGAAGTGCTCTGCAGGGAACTTCATTGCCAAAAATCACCCAAGTGGTGGCAAAGAAGAGGCAGAGGCTGTGCTGGCAAATGTTTTTTGTTTGTTTTTTTTTTCTTTAAAAGGTTTTATTTATGTATTCATGGGAGACACAGAGAAAGAGAGAGGCAGAGACACAGGCAGAGGGAGAAGCAGGCTCCACGCAGGGAGCCCGATGCCGGACTTGATCCCAGGACTCCGGGATCACGCTCTGAGTCGAAGGCAGACGCTCAACCACTGGGCCACCCAGGCATCCCTGGCAAATGTTTTATGACTGGCTGGGAGGAGCGGGGAGAGAGTAGGAAATAAGGAATCCGCAGCAGGAGTCCTGCTTTGTAGAACATTCCAATTTCCAAGGTGTAAGTGCACAATGTCAGGGCAAAGCTATCCCCAAGAAGGACACAGCAGGCAGGGGACAGATACCGCTGGGCCACAGGTATTTCGGCAACACAGGTTCTGTTCCGTATGAATTGATCAATTTCCTTTATCCAGCTGACTTTGAAAAGGGGGCAGCCCTAGTGAAGGACTGAGAGAGGGCCCCCTGTGGTTCAGGAGCAACACCTCCAAACACAAGGCTTTGGACCTGCCTGACCTCCTACTGCCTGTGGCCTATTTCAGAACACCCAGCTCCTGTAAGGCACAGCCCAGCTAATTCTGTCAAGGCTTGCTACTTGAGGAATTTTGCCAATCACTGGTCTACCACACTTTCTTCTAGCCCATCCAGCCTCTAAAATCATTGGATTAAAAAAAAAAAAAAAAGTTTGTTCATTTGACATATGTCTCAGGTAAAGGTATCACTGGGTAATCTAACTGGACACTGTGAGGTGATATTACTACCATTTTTACCCAGGGTGGCACCTCTAATATTACCAGCACCTTTTGTCCCACCTCTAATATTACCAGCAACACCATTTTCTGACTTAGTCTGTACTTTACCACCTCACTTTTTTTTTCTTTGGGGCCATCTTGCCCTGGCCATCTGATAAGGAACAGGGGACCTATATTTGCAGAATGGCTTATGAGTAGTAATAACACCGTCATGCATCCCTCTGAAGGGTACCTGAGAATCAACTTAAGGCTTGTATTGTTTCCGCTGAGTGGCAGGTGAGTTAATTAATGAAAGAGCCGCATACTCTCAACTGCTCTCCCCCCAACCTCATCTGGAACTCCGATTTTCAGGAAGCATCCGGCTGACAAGACTCAGCTCAATTAGAGGTAGGCCCTCATTCAATTAGAGCAGGGGGTCTCAGGGCTTCTCATATTTGAGGACCATATTTCTTTTAAATACAGATTTTTAAAAATTACTCAGAAATGCCTTTATATAAAATTTAATCTGTGAAGGCAGTAGAGTCTAGAGGTGAATTCACAGACTTTGGTGTCAGCTGATCTGGGTTTGAGTTCTAGCTCCTATATTTAATATCCATGTAATGTAATCATAGACCAAATCCTTAATCTGTTTCGCCTCTTGATCTATCAACCATGGATAAAAATAACATATGTGACACTGAGTTAGTATGTAGATTCAATGAATGAGTCTAGTTAAGAGCTTACTTAATATGATGACTTCTGCCATATAATACTAGTAATTACTATTCAAATATGTAGGCAAGACATTTACTTTTTGACTGTTAAGAGAATGCTTGGTGGGCACAAGTATCTGTAAATCCAACAGTAACTCTGAGGTCCGTAGTAGTCAATGAATTGGGAATCACTGAGAAAGAGTGAATATCTACTACCACACCCTTCTCTCAATGCCCACCCCCAACACACACACACTTCTAGACACGCCTTGGCCAACCAAGGGACTTTTATATTTGAGTTTCAAGTAATATTTGGTTGGCTGTTTTTTTAAGAGTACATTTTTAAAAATGTAAATAGAACCCACCCTTCCCCATGACAAGAAACTGCATATTTTAAAGGCCTTGTCTGAAATAATAAATCAGAAGATCAAACTTGTTTCATATTAGATGTACCTTCAAGTAGTGGTTGAAATGAAGAATTTGCATTTAAATGGAAAGATTAATGACTAATACACAAAGCTCATATTTAATCACCATTTCCTTAACACAAATAATTTATATTTTTATACAGATCATTCACCTTAAGTCAGCAATCGAAAATGATAGGTGTAGTATTTTATAAAACAATTTCTGTGTCACCAATCACGCATCTCAGTTATAAATACTTCTGAGGCTGCTGGTTTCACACTGTTACTTGCAAATGATCTAAATGTTGGTACAGTAATTTGAGTGTAAATATACTTGAGAATGTGTGACTCTCACCTCATAGAAATATCTTAAACTAAAGAGAAAGAATCATTTGGGAATGGCTTTCTATGCATGGTCTGTTCTTTTGTACTTTCCCCTCTACTATGAGCTATGCAAGATTTGCACTCTCTCCAATTTTAGGCAATTGTTAAAAAAAATCTGACTTTCCTCTTCTGGAATAATTAGTAGTGAAAACACAAAAAGGATACACTTTTATTCAAACAAAAATGCGAAGGAATGTTCTGAAAAACTAAATGTTCTACTAGTCCCAGAAGACCCTTTATTGGTACATTTCCCATCAATGGTGATAATGCACTTGTGTTTACCAACTGGTAGGTCAGGAGTGATGTTTCATATTCTAAACTATTCTTCAGAATCAGATCCTGCCACCATATACCACTTATTCCATTCTGGGGTGCATTACATAAATACAGAGGAGGCTCAAAGGTTCTTGGACTTCTTAATGCCTGACCAGAAGAACAGCCAAGTTGGACCACTTTGTCCTAAGTATGGAACATGATAGAGGAAAAATTGTCCTTTGTCATAAGTATGGAACATGATAGAGGAAAAATTACCCCAGGCATTGCACTGAATCTGTTCTTTGTGTGTGGCTTTAGGCTCAATGTTGAGCAAATGTTGAAATTTGATTTACACTAGCTGGAGAATTATAATGAAATGACACATTTGCATTAAATAATCTTTCTTAGTCAGGACTGGCCAATAAGCATCAGCAATGCATACACTGCCAGACAATTTAAAGTTCCTAGTTGGTATTATGTCATCCTCTGGGCACTGATCATTTATGGAGCTTCTTCTCCAAGTCTTTTCTTCTCTCCCCCCACTTCATCTTTCTTTCCCCTTCTTCCCACCACCCCTTCACTAAGGAAGCAGCAAGAGCAAATTACATTTAGCAAGTGAGACAATAACATATTGGAAACTGGAAAGAATAAAAAGTTATTGAACCTGGTTTTGCCCTTAAAACTCAATAAAATTCCAGAGTTCGGCATGCTGTTTAAAAATAACACCACCTCTACAAATTGGCACCTATGCTCTCTATTGATCTCTTCTGATTGCTGACCAGTAAAATTAGTACCACTTCCCTCACCATTAAGAGGACAGGGTGAATGAAATGTGGGAGAAAATATAAGCACTTTACTCAGAAAAGAATGTCAGTGGACAACCTCTATCGGGCTTGGACTTTTTTCATTTCCAAGATCCTTCATTTATGCAAATAAGGAATGTGTCAGGAAAGATGCTTGGATTTTGTGGGCAGTGGTGAGAAGGTGGGTGTGTTCCCTCTGTTAAGAGGTTGGGTCCAAGCCCTGAGAAGAAGACTATGCATGTGTTAGGAAGTCTAGTTCAAAAAGCTTTCTGCAATTCCAACCAGGACCCGGTCATCCCTGAAGAGAAAATCTAGCTACATTGTACTCATTGTGTCAGAGCTGACCTATATGAAAAAAGCTGGCACCCAGGTAAGGTTAATTAAAAACATATATAATGCCTCTCGTTCCTGAAAGCTGTGACTTTACCTGGTTGGGGAGAAAAAAGGCTAAGAATTGGTGTCTAATGGGCCTTCCAGACTCAGCCAGTGGCTGCATTCACTGCTGTTCTGTGTAGTGATCCCTGGTGAATAATAGAAAAAGATGTGGTCCAGTGGCTAATGAAACCAGAACAGTACAGAGAACACATATACTTTAATTTATCGTCCCTCTGTTGCATCCGGATTCTTATCCAAAAGACCTTTTAATTAGAGCGCTCTCAGGTGAGATTTGTCCGCCTTTTCAATAACACATGGATAATAGGGAAAAGGCAAACAAGCTCTTTGTTTCTCCCCAGCACTGGGTTCACTAATCATCGTTCCCAAATTCAGCTCAGGCTTCCGCCCGAGCTCATTTCATCTTCATCAGCATTGCCATTTTCGATCTCATATTTCAAAGAGCAATTGGAAAGCAGATATTTAATCAGAAAAGTTTGGGATTCATTTTTTGGACACCCAATCTGTCTTCAGAGGCTTCGAGACAGACAAAATTGCTGTTGACTACAAAAACAACTGATGTCTGTGTCCTTGAGAAACACTGAAGCCTGATGGAGAAACTACATGGGCTTTGGAAGTGGCCAGGTCTGGTTGATACCCCAGCTCCACAATTTATTAGATGTTTGATCTTGGATGATTTGCCCAAATCCCCAAAGCATCCATTTTCTCATCTGCAAAATGAAGAGAACTCTCTAAAATGTCTGTTTGTTAATGCTGCTATATGCACTGGTTCTGATGCAAGTGAGAAAAACCAACTTGCACCAACTTGAGAGCAAATGGGGTGTTTTCTTACAAGAATAATATTAAGGCTCCATAGAAGTAGGATTTCTGTGGACTATATTGTGTCAACAGTGAAGGGGAGCACTATTAAAATTGAACTGGAGGAATCAGATTACGCCGTTATCCTGAACGGGAACCAATACAGCCAGTTCTCAGGAAAGACCCTGAACCCAGGATGCTGCCAGGAATTCATACAGTGCTCCCTTCCCCATCTTTTGTTTCTGTTTCTGTCTGTGAATCTACATAATTTCTCACCCCCTTGTAGGTTCCCTTGTTTTACTCTAGGCTACATAGCAGAAGACAGCTTCACCAGTTCCTGAGTATAGATGCTACATGTCCAGCCACATGTGGACAATCTCCCTAGTTTCTACTAATCTTGAACCCAAATTTAGAAGGAAAGGATTTTCTTTGGTCTAGTTTGTGTAAAATGGTATCCAAACTTGGATGATCTGATGAGGTTGGAGCATACATCATACTGTACAGGTTGGCTGCTCTAGAAGGAGATCCATTGCTTTTGAGAGTGAGATTAAAGGGGGTCTAGTGACCTGGAAAGATACCTCAAAAGAAATCCACAACCGGAATAGGCTGGCAAGGAGTAAATGTTGAATAAAGGTAACTAGAAATGTCTTAGTCAATGAGAGCTTTATAAAATGGATAAAAATTGACTTTCCAGTTTTTATCCACATGAGCCACCTGTTTCTGAAAAGGACAATGCAATTGATAATTTGGATAACAAAATTTTTACCACTTAGATCTTGACACTCAAAGAAAGTCTATTCAGCAGCCCAAACCTGGAGAATTACAATATAGATTTCTGCTCCACTCTCCAGGCACAACAGGGGATGCTCTTCCAGCCTGGAGAGTTAATGATGGTTCCTCCTCACCCCCCTGGAGAAGAGTTGGGGGCTTCATGGTCTCTACTGGGACTACATTGTACTTATTCCAAGAGACATCTCATTTCAAACACAAGATGATTCAGCTTCACTCAGATACTTCTTAACTAAAGGCCTCCAAATCCCGTGCATGTGAAAGGGAAAATGAGAAGCAAAACTACAATACTTTCTAGTTGCAGTGTTGATCATTAGGCCTGACATAAGCCGTCTGTTCTTTAATGAGTTGGTTTATAATGGAATATAAATAGAGTCGTTTGGGGATGGAGAGAGCTAATGGTTTCTCTGACCACTGAGGGATCCTAAGCAAGGCTACATCTCACAAACCTACAGGCTCTTTTATAAACTATATGTTCTCAAGAATCACTGGCCTGCTTCCCTGAAACCAAAATAGCATCCCTGGGCTGGACACCAGGACTCTAACCGGACATATTTCTTTGATCAATTATGACTACCAACCAGAGCAATGACCCATCTTCTTAACAAATGTTTCTCAGATGCTCCATTGAAAGTCTACTCGTGTTATGATTTTTCCCTTCTGTTTCATTTTGCTTCATACTCTTCCTAGCTTCTGCCAATGAATTCCTCTCTCCCCCATCTCTCACAAATATTCTTTTTTTTTTTCCCCAGAATCAAGGAGCATAGGGAACATACCTTTTCTCCCCAACATGGAGCAGTATGCTTACAAGTCTGTGTAGCAGAATGTTACATTGGAAGTTTTGATTGAGGCACTGAGATGTAAGAAAGATCAGATTACAAAGAGGTGCCCTAAGCAAAAAGTTCAAAAGAAATGTCTGAAAAGTGGCTTCCTGACTTTTGAGTCCCTCATCTTTGATGAGGCTATAAAAGAGCTAGTCAGAAAATTTTGAGAAGGTATTTTGGTAGAGTGCTGTATGGATCAGTGGAGAGCATGACATGTTCTCCATAACTAAGGGGACTTGGTAATGGGGATCTGACTCCTGCCTGAGAAATTGAGTAGATGGGAGCTAAACAAAGATGGCTACTTTGGGATTGACCTCCACCTCCAGGATGTGTTAAGATAAAAGCAGCACAAGTCTTTTCCAGGAGTCAGATATGAATTACATGGAGTTAAAGATGCAAGCCAGCCTTGATTCATTTTATCTCCTTCCCAGGAGCCTGCCTGAAAGGGCAAAGGAGGTCCAGCAGAATACAACTGCCAGAGGGATAAAATGCACTGCTCATGGCAGGAGG
Source organism: Vulpes vulpes (assembly GCF_048418805.1). Taxonomy (NCBI): domain Eukaryota; kingdom Metazoa; phylum Chordata; class Mammalia; order Carnivora; family Canidae; genus Vulpes; species Vulpes vulpes. The sequence continues at coordinate 84,326,150 of NC_132788.1, forward strand.
GGCCCAGCTGAGGCAAAGGTCTCCTATGAGAGTCAGCTTGAAAGATGTCAGGCTGTGTCATCACCTTGCTGTCTTCTGATGGTGCCCCCCAAGTGAGAAACTTTCTTCCATGCCCCCACTCCCAGGCCTCCTGTCTTCTGAGGCTCTAAGCCTTTCCAGAGGTGGGGAGTCAATAAAGGTGGCAACTCTCAGGTGGCAGAGAAGGTGAGAAATGAGACCCTGCTATCTCCTTCCTAGGCAGCAACCTTGAATGGAGTGGCAAGTTGTTTACTCAAGACTGAAACATTTAAATTAAATAACTAAGGTTATTTGGATAATTTTAAAGCGACCAGAGAGCTTAATCAAGAAATTGTGAGACTGGCTTACCTTTCAACTTGGGATAGTAAAGGAACTTTCTCTACCGAATAAATTTTAAGTGACTGTGTAAGACAAACCTAAAGTTGCTCCAGTGATTATATCCCATGAAACCTGCTTGTTCTACTTTCTGATTGCCTCTCTAGATATTGCCATGGAAATGAACATTTAGAGAACATTCATAGCTCAGAAATAATGCTTCTGATTCCTCTGGTGAGCTGAGGTAGCAAGACTGAACTGAAGACACTTCTTATGTTTCATTTCTTGGGACTTCTGACTCTTGAGGATAAAAAAATAGTTCCTGCAACAGACCTAAACATGTGTCATCCAGTAAGTCTGATTGGCCAGTGACTGTGGACTCATGTCAACCACTTGGATCTTTGGAAACTTCTCATCAAACTGTGTGACTTTTAGGCTCCCTTTCCTTACTTCCTTCTTCCACCACTCTCCAATCCTTTGAAGTTAAGAACATTTTAACAAGACTTGCGAGGCCTTTCCTGACCTGTTCTTGTCAGTCTCCCTACCTCCTCCTCCTGAAGGAAGCTCTGAAGCTCCAGTCTGACCAAGCATGTTCAATCCAGACAGTATGCCATGCACACACTATGCCATCATCCCTGAATATCATCCATCTACCCACCCTTTACCCAGTTCAACCCCACTCATCTTTCAGGTCTCACTGTAGACCCTACCTCTTCTAGGAAGCCTTAGACATTCTACATCTGAGAGGGTCACCCTCTGATGTGCTCAGACAGCCAGATGTGGTGGTTGTCATGCTCTCTAGTGTGACGTTTCCTTCTTTGTTTCTTCCATAGGCCATCAACACAGCAAAGGCAGGGATGTATCCCCAATTCCTACCCCAGGGGCTTCATAAATGTTCTGCAATGACTGTCAAAACCATAACTGACCCAGATCAGAGCCAGAAACACATAAAAAATGCAGTTAAATTTTGGAAGAAGACTTTCAAAAGACAATACAGAATATCAGAAGTTCAAGTGGGTGAAGGCACAGGAAAGTAGCAGGGAGTTACCAGTCCAGGGGAGGCCATGGTGTGAACTTTCAGATATGAAAGCAGGAGCCTCACCATCACCTTCTCTATGACATCACTCTGATTGACCTATATCTACCTCACCAAGAAGCTCCTTATACAGAGCAGTATGTTTTTGCAAAAACAAAACCAAGCAAACAAAAAACAAGTAGTTCAAGCAGAAAGTTAGTTTTGACCTTTCAGGAGGAGATAAGTAGGGGAATGCAGAGGATATAAAGCAACAATTATCAGTCAGTCCTAACACTGTATCCTTTATTAACACCTAGGACATTACTGGCAATGATGTTAAATAAGAAGTGAAACATTAGCTGGGTATTTCATCCAGTTTCATATAGACTAAAATTTCAAGGCTTGCTCACAGACCAGAAAACAATAATAAAGTACAAATCTCCTTTATCCCTCAAAATATCATTTTGTCAGTTCTTGATTTTAAAAGCATCTTTGTTTATTCATGCTCTTAATAAATTTTGTCAGGATAACGACCTCACTCCACAAAGTATAGTATTATGAATGGAAAGCTTCACCATCACGTAGGAGTTCTGCTGGGAATTTCTGCTTTTGATTCTATATTTCTCCTCATGGTGTGTGTACTCTTGCTCTGTGTAGCTCTGTCTGTCTCCTTAGATAAATAGTTTCTCATTTTTGCTTCTCTCTTGCTTTTCTCTTTCCCAATATAATCCCCCACCTCACCTCTTTGTCTAAATAGTTCACATGGCACCTGCCAGCCACATGCAAAGACTGAGGAACAGATTCTAAATTTAAGTTTCAAATTCACAGAAGAACGGACTTTGATTAGCCCCACCTGGAATACAGGCTCAAACATGACTGTAAGTAACCCATCTCTGTGAGTGTCAAAGATGGGGTAATTGTGGACAAAGGGCAGTAATCAAGAACTATGCAGACCTTTTAAGATGTGTCTACTATAGTTAGGTAACTCCTAGAGGGGTAATGAATGTAATAGAAGTCAGAAAATTGGGATAAATAATTTATATTTAATTGTAAATTGTACTTTCTTCTTGAGGGCACCTAAATGTAAGAAGCAGAATAATTATAACAGCATTTTCATAAATTAAATAGTATTAGGCTTAACCCAAGTCACGGCTGGGTGCCCAGCACAGCAGGGGTTTAATAAAGGCTTCTTAACTGTCTAGAACTCTGTCGAATTTAATTTAGCTTGATTTAGCATTTCCTATATGCAAAGTGCTTGACAATATTGTATTTCTTGATATTTGCAGTCTTCCTGGGAATTTGAAATGCTATAAAGCTATTTCTCTATTCTATAAACGAGAGGATACTATTTCCCAGATAGACTCATTTTTCGGGGTGGGGGAGTAGCAGAACTGGAGGTAACAGTGGTTAAGGACACTAGACTAGGTCCAGATCCTGGCTCCTTCACTCACTAGCTCTGTAAGCTTGGTCAAGATATATAATCTCTTTGAGCTTCCTTGGCCTTAAACTGATGCAAAAAAATTTACCATGCCAAAGTTCTATGAGGATTAACTGAGAGCTTTGGTCATAGAAAGTGCCCAATATGTTAGCTTTTCATAACTGTAATAGCTACTGTTGTATGAAATTTTAGAGCATGTTAGGAAACAGTTCTTTTCTAAAGAAGAGTCCTAGGAATGTCATGACAAAAATGGTTTAAAAGCCTAGGATGCTGTTTGCCTGAGAGCTCCCTATAACTCATATTCTTGGTCACAGATCTAAGTCCTTTTTTTTTTTTCTTCCCTGAGTTTACCCTTTTTCTTGGGTGTGGGTCTACAGGATCCTCCTTTTAAAGGGACAGGCCAACCTTTGGAATATGACTTGAAATGCTGGAAGAGTAATCACTTGAGGTAATTACCTTGCTGTTCCTACCTAAAGAGCAGCAAAAAAGAAAAGGGTCTGTTATATAGAAGCCATACAAAATGTTCATATAAGGTAGAATGTGGAAGCATTGTGTGAGCACTAGAACAGACTTAAAAGAAATGGAGCAAGGAGTGGTCTAGTACCTAGAATGACACTGGAATGCCTAGAGCAGTGTGTATACTCTGCAGGCAGTGGCCAGCAGTGGGCAGTGGAGTAGGGGGAGGAGAGCTAGTGTTAAAGGCACCAAGTTGGGGAAGAGGTCAATATGCAAATGTGCTACTGGTCTTAACAGTGACTAAGAAGCCATTCACATGGTAATTATTATAATAATGTGCTAATTATTATAATATTGGTCTTGTATTGATTGGCTTTCTCTCTCCACCAATTGGAAGAACTCAAGGCAGTTGTATTGTGGTTCATGGTGCTATTGTGAGAGGAGATAAATTAAAATCAGATGAGAGTCAGTGATGATAACACCCATGTTGGGTAAAATAATCCTAGACTTTGTCATTAACCATGGGTACAGAGCCATCTTTAATTCACCTGCATACTCTATTTTCATTCACATATCACTTCATTTATTCCACCAACATCGTTGAGCAGATCCCAATAAGACCCAAAACATCTTGGCCCTATAGTTTGGAGGGAAAAGTAGCTAAGTGTTCTACATATTCAAGTAATGGATGTTTTATGCAACTAAAACTTGCTTCTCATTGAGAAATAGAGCAAAAAATACAGGGAAAAGTACCCGAAAAAAAAAAAATAGAAAAGTTGACAAACACAACCCTTGCCTCTTTTATCTGTGCTGTCAAGGCTAAAGACCCTTGACTGAAATACAGAGGGTCAACAGATGGCCAAAGCATCAACCAAAGAAGCAAGTTCAGCTTGAACTCAGCTCATCAGGATTCTAGGTCAGCTGTCAAACAGGAAGTGTGTACCCACAGGTTGGTGGAAACAGACAGGGGTTGATGTGAGTGCCCTTGAACATTAAGACCTGATTGTTCCTGTTGTTGAGATTGGCAGCACGGAGTGAAAGGTCAATGATATGCTTTCAAGCTGGAAAGGACATGAAAGCAGCCCATGTTTACACAGTCCCAAGTCAGAAAGAAACACATGTGCCTTGCAAGGGTCTGGTGTTCAGAGGAAGTTGTCTTGGGAGACAGCTCCCAAGCTGAGGTTCTCTTATCTGGCAAAGTTCACACAGCTAAGTCCCAAATGGGAGTCCATGACAAAAGGCAGTTCTTTTAACCAGATTAGCAGCACCAGATCACAGTGGCCTTGAGATCTCCTGTCCTGGGAGAAATAATAATTGAAGCAAAACACTGCTGTTCTTTAAGTTTTCTGTTCACTCATCCAATCTCAGGCACCTCTCCAGTAAGGGACCACCAAGAAGCTCTGAATTACAGCAATGGGAGATAAAATCAAAGTTTCTTAGGAAGAAAAGAAACAACTCATCAGCAAGAATACAACAGAGGAGATTTATTCAGTGTATATCATGTTCCAAGGCATCATGCTACATAGCCTGGGCACTATGTGGAGTGAGGATTTTGCCCTGAAAAATTTTGTTGAGAGAACAGATAAACAAGGATGCCTTTACAATTAAGAACTGGCAAAGTGATACTGTGAGAGACTAAGGAGAAGGAGACCTGTACTTTATCATTCTTGTCTATTTGAGGAAAAAGTGCTGTAATTTTAGACCTTGTCATTGGAAGGAATTCCCAGGTGTAATTCATTTGTTACTTAGCACCATTGGCAGTTACACCTTGATGTTGCTAATCACCAAAACACATAGAAGCTTTCAGACTTGCCTCTCTAGACACAGTGCATTGCACCTGACCTGCCAGTATTTCATGAAGCATACCATGTCCCTCCCTTCAAACCAGACCTATTCCAAATCCTCAGGAAAGATTAAAGACAAAGAAAATTTAGGAAAAATATAAATATAAATCAGCCCCAGTTCGTTTCATAGGAAAAATGAAGATAGTAGTTTACCCAATGGTCTTTCTTTTCATGTGATAAAAGGATACCTCATTCACTGTTTAATTAATTACGGGCCATTTGAAACACACTGCCAATAAAACAGTGTTGTGTACTAGTGGAAAAAGAAATGAGATGAAAAAATTTGCCTGTCCCATTATTCATTTGTATTGATCTAGATGTACAACCCTATGCATCACAATTTGACAAAAGGTTAAATATTAACAGTAGAATCATTAATCTAACAAAACAAATTAACACAACAATAGCTCTCTTGGTTGGCTTTATGTATATCATGGGGCTCTCCATGGACTGAGGAACCCTTCAGACTGATCTTTAGTACCTCTTTTTACAGATCTGACAATGAACTGGACTGGATAGAAGATAAATAATAAGAGGTTGTTCTTGTTAATTGCAAAGTTCTTATAAAGTTGGAGAGCTTTCATTGAAAAGTGTTCAGCTGTATCAATTGCAGAGACTTCTTACAAATAAAAACATATGAAACACTAGCATGGGACTTGGCACAAATTTTTAAAAATTATTTGTGAAATATATTAGGTACACTAGTGTCTTTGGGAAGGAATAAACATTTAATGAATTTTAGCATTTTCTCCAATTTTATTTCAATACAATTTTATTCCATTGAATTTATTTCATTTTTTATAAATTTTTAAAAAATTTTTGTGCCCTCCTATCCTTCCTTCTCACCATCCTTCAGTTCATGAATCCATCCATGTACCCTGCTATTCACTCGCCCATGCACTCACCCATGCACCCATGCATTCATCCACACACTTAACCCTGAACCCATTTATGCACTTGCCCATGTATCCATCTACATATCAACCCACTTATCCATCCACACACCCTAACATGCATCTATCTACATACCCAATCATGCATTCACTCGCTTCCATCTGTCCATCAGATTATGCATGCACCTACTCATTTCTGTATCAATTTGGTATTGATGAGAATAAAACATTTAGACATTCTGGATTTTGGACAGATAGGGGAGCTGAAGCCCAGAAATATAAGGTGATTTACTCAAGTCATTCAAACAAAGATTGGTCTAAAATAGAACCTGTGATTACATCTTTTAGGGATTCCTGACATTTTTCTTACTGATAGCTAATAAATAAATAAACCAGCAAGATTACGGGTATTTACTTAAGATCACAAGATTTTGATAAATCACCTTGTAAATTATTAAGTTCCTCCTAAAAACTGAAATAGAAATCTGATGTTCAAATAAAATATAATAAGGGAGACCTGACTGCTATAAAAATTATAGTCTGAAAGTTTATAGTAGAAAAGAGTGTGATCATTTTCCATAAAAATCTTTCATTGAAATAACTAAACTCATTTATCTGAAAAGAAGAGAGATGACACTTCACCTTTACCAACTCATGCAAAACAGCCCTAATCAATCCCAAACACATTTCACTGTGCAAATTTATTACATTTTTCAATAATTCTATGGATCTTATTTTATACAGTCCTTAAAATTATTGTCCATATCAACCAAAATTGGATATGACACACATAAAAGCACAAATATCTACACACCAACATTTGGAAGCAAAGATTAGATTTTCTAAAGACTAGTTTGGGTGATCAAATTTAAAGGGCACTCCTAACTTAGCACTGGCTGTGTCTCGTTTAATACTCTTCTTGTAATACCTAAGTGATTTGAAGCTATTTTATTTATGAATACAGAATGTTTGTGAAGTTAGTGGTCTCTCATCCATCATTTAAACAGCTCCTAAAAATCCCCTTCCTCCACAAAGTCTTCTAAAGAGGAAAGGATTGTTTTCTCTGGTTTGATGTTTCCTAGGTCTGAAACACACCCATGGCTAATCTTTTTTCTTTGTATCCTTAAACATGCATTGACTTTCAATGTGAAATATTGCTCAATGGGTCTCTATATTCCTGGGCAGAGGTTCAAGTTCATTTATACTAATTCTGTAAGACCCTAAGCCCTCCAAGACAGGGATTAAATCAACAACATCCAGATTATGGAGAAATGAAGAATTCTGGTAAATCTGTAATGTGGCAAAAGTTATCACTTTTATTTTTAAATCAAAAGTAAAGGAACCAAGATAGTATGGAGGAATGGGTGCACAAGGCATCAGAAACCACTACAAAGGGGTTTTTTTTTTAAATGTAGGCATTTCTGAGAATACCAGTTCAATTTTCAAGCTCTGTATATTGGAGGGGAAAGTTTTGCCAGAATCTGGGTGCTCTAATAGGTACTTTCCAGTCTCTAATTTATAGAGGCCCATTTTTGCTTGCCTTTTTACTGTATGCAGCTCTGGCCAACTTCAAAGATTGATGAAATCTGAGAGTGGTATTAGATTTAACACCATTTCAAGATGGGCTTTAAGCTGAGCGAGAATGAGTTGGACAGGGAAGGAAATAGAAAGGAAAAGTTCTATAGATGAAACTCTTGGCCTTAGAGCAATTTGAAAAATTATTATTGCAATTCCCTCCAGAAATTTCTGGGGTGGTCCATGATGCTGCAAGATCATGCTGCTTCCCAGGGAGGCATCTGAATAAAGACATTATGGGATGAAATAGATTATAAATTTGTATGTCAAACAGAATGAGAAATTCCCTAAAACCAGTGCCATATTAAGAGACTGCTCCCTCTTTACCATGCATGGAATATTCAGGCTGTGCTAAGCAGAGAACCAGTTACATTGGGTCAGGGTCTCAGCAGGTATTTTCTTCAAGGAGCTTAGCTCCAGAGTCTCAGGGACCAGTTGCAGAATACTGATACAGTTTAATGATTTCTCACTTTGCCTTCAGGGGCATCATCAACATCTTCTTGTTCTGATTCTATCAGAAACCAAGATTTTAAGTAAGTAGCTAAACAAAATCTCCATAAAATGAGAGATGCAAAATAAGATTGAAAGTGATAAAATGTTTAGAAGCAGTAGCCGACAATTCTTCTCAAAGCACAGAAAAGGAGTTAATTTTTGGCTCACTGGAGATGTCATATCTTTAACTCCTATATAAATTCTGATATGCCTGTGCTTAGAAGCCAGTATGGTTAATACTCAAGTCGTACTCCCTCACCAGTCTGCTTAGCTTTATGTATGGACAATAACAAAAGACTTATTAACACAAGTGGCCTTTTCAGGTTTCTAAGTGATAACATTAAAGTTGAAATGTAGGCTTCTCAACCTACATTTGAAATATAATTTTTTATAAGATGTCATTGAAAATTATGGGCTACAGTTTAGCACATTGACTTTGTTGTAAGTCTGTTGTGCAATTTACTTAAACTTTCAGTGTCTCTATTTCCTCAAAAATAAAATGGGGTAACAGTCACTATTTCACAGACTCATCGTGAAGATTGGAGGTAATAGATGTAAGATTGGTATTGTATGAGTCACGTGATAGGCTTTCATAAATACTATTTCTATCATTGTAAAGTCTTTCCTAAATTTTCTCATCATAAAACCAAAGTTTTAAAGAATTCTAAAAGTTTTATATGAATTCTTAAATTTTTCTATTTTTCCAATATACAAGCAAGATGGAGAAGGTCTGCTAGTTGAGATATTTCCCCCTTCCATCCCTCAGTAGGTATCTGTTAAAGACCCTGTGTCACTTGCCTGTGGAGTTTCCCACTGTCTGAGTTTTGTGGGTTTCACACTTATGGGCAATTCAACATGCTCTTCTGTCCTGGGTATTTCTCCCAAGTTGAAAGCCAAATCCAGAGATTTGATTATATCAAAGGTGACCCCTTTAGCAAGACTAATGGTGGAGGTGTGTTGTTTCCTCCACCTGAAGACACATCGTGTTCCGTTTTTGCTTTTTGTTTCACCCAATGTCAGTAGTAATTAGTGCTCAAATTCTAAATATGACCACTACTTAGCAAAATCTTCCCCTTTTTTTAGTCATAGATATACAAGTTCATTTAATGTCTAATGTCAGTTTACATTGATATCTCTAGTCATTCTGGTGATCTGAAGCTAATTCTCTAGTAGATTTCTTAAAAGACAAACAGAAACCATGATGGGAAGATACTCTTACATGTTATTTTTATCTGTGCTTTTTATACTGGAAGATCCTTTTTGACATTAACTTTTTCCTTATGTCTTCTTTATTCCATTCTCTTCTGTATTAAAGCATTGCTATCATAAAGTCTGATGAAATTATTTTTCCCTTGTAAGTTATGTGTTCCTTTCACCTAAGTGCCCCATTTGTTTTTGTTTTCCTGTTTTTCTTTTTTTTAATCCAGATTTTCTACTAGAATGTATCTTGCATTTGGCTGATATTGAAAAGTGTGCCTTTTCAATATCATTTTTTTTTTACTCAAGAGACATATTCTTAATTATCCTTTTTAGTATTTGCTCTGCTCCCTTGCTGCAGTTTCCTTTTTCAGGAACTCCTTGTATCCATATAGTTAGATCTTCTTTGCCTATCTTTGATATTTGTCAATTTCATATGAATCATTTTTATCTCTGTTTTTTTATTTTTAAAAATTCCTTTGTTTCGTCTATTTTTCTAGACGAGATGCTATTATTGTATTTATATACTCTTTTATTCCTTCTAGTTTGGCCACTATTTCTAACTTTTAAAAAAACTACAATTCTTTTTTAAACTAACTCATGTACTTTGAATTTTTATTTATATTATTTTTTCATATCTTTTACCATTTTCTTAATGTCTTTTAGATTGTTTTGAAATAAAATGTCACAATTTAATCTGTTTTTTGAGCATCTATTTCTGGCACACTTTAATCCTCTATGAGGATATATTCTACTACTTACTTTCATTTTTTCATATTACAACTTTGTGTAAGATTTACCTGAAAGCTTTTCTTTTACTCATTTCTATGTTAGTTTCTTTGAACTCTTAAGCTATGAAGTTCAACTGTACTACTACTTAATGTCGTATTAAGTACTTCCAATTTTTATTAAATATTGTATTGAAAATACAGTGGTCTGTTTTTTATTTTGTTTTGTTTTGAGATTCCTGTTCTCTGCTCCTCTCCCCTATTTTTATCTGAACTTTCCCCTTCTTTTGTATCTACTGACCGTGTCCTGGTCAATTTTGATTCCATGCCCAGCAACTACTCCTTGGTATACAGCCATATCCTGAAAGGACCTTGGAAGGTCAATTTTGAGAATTCATACAGACAAGACTGTTCCATCCCCAACAGCATACCTCTCTCATGGCATGCAGCAAAATCACTCCCAGTTTTAGCTACCAATTTAAAATTGGCCTGCCACGCATTCCAGTTAGTATCCATTGGCTATCTCAGGGGTTCCTTCTCCTGTTCTCATGTCTGTCAGATGACCCATTACTTTCCTTTGTTTTCTCCCTCACAGATGGTAACACCTGCTTATATTCTATGGGCTGTGGCATATCTCATCACCTTGACAATTTTATGTGATGATTCAGGAAAATCCAAACATTTTGCTACCACTGCCTATCTTCCCCAAATCTCCTGATTCAAAAGTTTTAATAAGCATTGATCATTTGATTTGATCTACCATAAAGTAGGTTTTTGAGAGCAAGAAAACAAATCTGAAAGAATAAATTTAGCTTCTTATCTGGATACTTCAAATTTGTTTTTCAGGATGACAGTGCAAGTCCCTGAGTTTTAATGCTATCAAAACTGTATTGGGAGATCACAGGTGTGAGATCAATTAAAAAAGATAAGGAAATATTTTTCATTTTGCAGTGATATTTGCAATTGATCCCTGAGGCCTTTCTGTGGTCTCAACTCTGTTTTCCACCTTAAACTTCAGTGGAGGGAATGTTTTAAAGTACTTAGAATGCTCATCCTGATCCACAGTGATTTGATTCTAAATGGATCATGGCCAGGGAATTACCAAACCAGGGCACATCCTGTTGGCACTGTATTTTGGGCATTCTGCTCTTGTTCTCAGTGAGAAGCAAAGGCTCTTTTAAACGTGAATTTTCTTGTAACCCCATGTTGAGTTCCAAAGCACTAAGTAGGGAGAATCACTTTAGTGAAGGAAAAAAATAACTTAGGGGAAAATAGGTACTATCAGATATTTCTGTCCATTTCATTGTCATGCAAAAATCAGGAAACTACATGAAGGGTAGTACTGAGATAAAAGCATAGCACTTATTTCAAACTCTGTGTGTGTGTGTGTGTATGTGTGTGTGTGTGTATACACACACGTATATATTCTTCTCAGGGCTTCCAAATTAAAGATATACAACATGTAACTAGTATTAGCTAATTAAGATATTGTCCATTATTAATAGGTGTATGTGACTAAACAGCACAAGTCCTTTCTAGGTGATCTTTGTGGTTGAATATAAGCTTCCAAAATTAACATCTGCCGCACCCCTACCAGAGTAAAGATACACGATTTGTCTCATCATGACTACCACCCTTGCTGCCAACTAGCCATAATTTGAATGTTGTCCACCAAGGAATTGAATTTTGGTGGTACCAAACAGAAGCAAAATCAAATTCTTTTGTCTTTTTTAACAAATAAATCATATAATGATAACAATTAAATACTGATACTTAGTGATCATAATAATTCTCATTGTTATGGTAAGGTGCTTAAGCCTTCTTGGATAGAAAGCAAAGATGAAATGTGTGTGTGTGTGTGTGTGTGTGTGTGTGTGTGTGTGTAGAGAGAGAGAGAGAGAGAGAGAGATAACCATGTAGATATAGATGTATGCCTAGATCTCTACATAGAGCAAACTATTTCCCATTGCATACAATATAAGTATCATTTACTGAGATAAATGATAATCTGGGATATCTGGACCTAAAGTTTGGAAAGAGAGAAAATAATTCTAAAATCTTCCCATCTTGGGACCCCCTTCTATATTATCTTCCTTTAACATAGATCACTTCAAGGAAAGACCTCTCCTCCCCCTTCTCACTATCCCCTGCTTTGATCAGAGCACAATAGATTAGGATATATTGGAATTAAAATGACCAATCATATCGAGTATGAGAGGATAAAACCCAAACAGATTTCTGTCCTTCACATGTTCTGATATGATTCTGGTTTGAGCTCATTTAGATCTTTAAACAAAACCCCACAAATTTCCATATTTCAACTTCTGCAGAAGTCATAAAACCTACATTCATCTCCCATTCAACATCTGCTTTGCTGCCATTTCTGCTTTTTCCTATGAGTGAATGAGGCATGCCAAGGCACCATGATGGAGAGGTCACTTAATTTTCGTTTGTAAAGCCAAATCTCCTGTGCTCTCCATAATTACCAATCAATTTTACATAAATAGCAAAATTAAGCCCCATTATTCTCATTTACCACAAAATTAGAGGAATTAATTAAACATGGAAAAAGTGCCGATGCCTGCCAAATCACTACTTCCAGTAGATAGAAGCAAATTCAGGAATGACACACAGGCAAGAAGAAAAATCATCACAGCATTCAGAAACACAGTGAAGTAATTCAAGTTGAAAAGACTGTTAATGGCACAAGTCTGAAAGCACCAGTGTGTTCCTGAGTTCCTCTCCTAAGGCTAGGACAACAAAAATAAACTCGTCCTTACAGAGATGGAATCCAGCATCTTTACAATGCCAGGTATGGCTTCTTTTCTGGTTTGTTGTTTTTGGGAACCTGTGGTCTGCATTTGGTTTGAGTCTGAATAAACCCAGAGGAGAAGGCAAACCTGAGATGTGCTTTCAATTCTAGATTTGTCTGAGGAATTCTATTGATGTGAATTCTATTGCTAATGAGCTCAACTAAACTCTAATAATCACAAGACTAGAACACCCATACTTCTATTTGAGAGGTCAAGCTGTGTTTAAGACCAAATTCCTGAAATAAATGAAAAGTAGAAGAGGATTCACAATTTCTACACTGGCCTCAACAATGCTCAGATCTGTTTAAAAGTGTAGAAGTTATGAGGCTGCAAATGGTGAAGTCGTTTCATAAACTGAAAAATTCAAAAATGAAAGTGTTCTTCAAGAATTATCCAAGAGTTTCTTGCAATTACTTCCATTATAAAACAATGAAATATATACTATTCCTTAAATAAACCTACCAAAATGATACCCCTTTTAACTGTTGGGCTGTAGTAAAAAGATCTTCATATCTTCCTTAATGAGATTTTTATTGCTTGTGTAAATTTGTCTTGTGCTGAATTTTTGTCCTGGGAACCCTGAATTATGTTACCTTGAGTTGTTCCTGGTAAGCATGCAAGCATCCACCCAATTTTTGCTGTGAAAATGGCTCCTTCTGGCAAAGTGAAAGCAATTGGAACTCAGTTTAATTAGCCGCCTTCTGTAAATATGCCATTATTCTTCTAACTCTGTGCTGGAGTTATATTTACAAAGGGAACAGATAGCAATAATTATTTGGAGTCGTAGTTAGTCAGTATTAGTTAATGTCTGAGCATAATTGAGAGGAAATTAAGACAAGTGTAGAGTATGGGTATAAAAGGGAGGATAAATAAGTGTCTGTCAAAAGAGGAATTTTACCTATCTTTTCAGGCATGGATTGGAAGCTGAAATGCACAGAGAAGCAACAAGTTTCTCACCTGAAACCCATTTAGCAAGAAGCATGGGCATCTACATTATTCACTTTTGATTAATCTCATGGTGGCTTTCTATTACAGATGTTCACTCCCAAATCAACTTTTCTTGGTGACTTACCATGCTTTACCAACTTTTCTTGGTGACTTACTCATGTTTCCTTGGACTCTGTGGAACTCAGGGAAGGTAAACATAGTTTAACATCAGCCAGAGAAAACAGAATAGAGGGAGAGGTTCTACCGTTACCAAAATACTGAATGTACTGCAGGGTCAAATGTAAATTGTGAATGAATTAGATATTTCACTGGCTTCTATTAGATTAGTTAGAGTTGGCTAGTTTTGTTTTTTTTTTGTTGTTGTTGTTTTTTTTTTGTTTGTTTTTTAAATTTCATCCTTTAGATTTGCAACTGTCATTGGTATAGGAAATTCTGGCTCAAAATGGCCCCACAACCTCTCCTGGTGGGTATGATAGGGAACGGGTCATTTTGGGCAACCTTCCTCAGAACCAAATGCTGGAAGACAACACCTATCCTCTCTCTATCAATTCTATAGTTTGAGGAGAGGGAATCAAAATCAGGAAGGGGGTTACAGACACAGGCTTTGGAATCAGACAACTTTGGATACTTGTCCAAGCCCCAGTGCTTACTAACTGTGAGATCTTAAGTGAGCTATTTACCTTCCCAGTTGTCTTATAAGGAAGATAGGGATAAACACTAGAACTTAGTGATTAGCATGACTGAATGAGATAAGTCACACAAAGCACTCAGCACTGAGCTGGATGCAAAACAAAAAACAAAAACAAAAACAAAACAAGGAGGTAGGGGGCTCAGTTAGCTGGGATGACTACAACTACCAGGATTATCTCTACACCATCCTCTGAAAGCTGTTTACACCACTGTTTAAATACACATAGCAGGTTTTCATGTAATGTCTGGGAACAAATGAGAGTTTGGGGTGGGAAAAACAGGAAGTACAAAGGGTTGAGTCTGTCCTCAACTGGTATAATGGGCTAAGATTGAGATTCTACTAACAGAGGCCTGACAGGCAAAACCTTTTTTGTCTTTTGTCTGTTTTATTTTTTATTTATTCATGTACTTATTGTTTCACAAATCAGGTTGGGCAAAATCCTAGCTCAAAGCAGAATCACAGTTCCTGAGATAAATGGAAAGACTCTAGGGATGTCTGGGTGGGTCAGGGCATGATCACGGGGTCCGGGGATTGAGTCTTGCATTGGGCTTCCTGCAGGGAGCCTGCTTCTCCCTCTGCCTATGTATGTCTCTGTGTCTCTCATGAATAAATAAATAATTTTTTTTTTTTAAAAAAAGGAAAGACTCTAGGCACAAGCAAAGTGGCCTTGAGGTCCAAGTGATAAAACATGGCAGGCTGTGGAATGACAGGTTCTTCTCACCATTGTATGGTGCCAGCCACACCCTGGCACTTCTGGGAATAAGAACCTTAGGAGCACACAGAACTATCCCCAGTGGAGCTCTCAAGGCACACCCTGATGGCTGGAAGTTTGCACCCAGTAGACTGTTACTAACTGATGTGGAGAGCTGGAGCAGGGGAGGCAGATCAGGGTCAAGAGCTCATAGATCCTTCTAAGGGCAAATATGAGGCACTATTTCAGGAAAATATCTGAGTAGCTGATTTCTAACCACAGCGACACAAATGATCAAAGAATTTAATCATTTATACTTTTATGTCATAATCACAGAATCAGGAGATTTAAGAATGCCAGGTTGGAATTCCTATACTTTGCAATAAGGTTTAGCATTCATAAAAACATGCAGAACTCTCCAAGTGAGGTAGAAGGATCTCCCAACTTCCACCAAAATAGCTGTTGTGTTAGGCTGCCTTGGCTCTCCTTCTCCTCCCCAGTCACAATTCCAACCATCTGGACTTCCATTCCTCTGAAAGGGAAAAATAGGCTAAGATCTCCCATAGTGAACCTGCTCAGAATGCCTGACTTATTATTCAGCTCCAGAGACTTACCTCATGGAACACTGGAGCTCCTGCTCCAGTGGGGGGGATCAGAGGCAAATAAGCAACCCAATTTCTGCAGGTTCTTGGTTTGGGTGCTGTGTATATACTAGTTTTACATCTCAGAGATGAATCTTGTCTCTAAGTAATAAACCTCTTGGATAGTATTTTAAAGTAATTTCAAACTTCCTAAAAACTCCAAGAGAAAGTACAGAGAACTCTTAATACTTTTCACCTAGATTCACCAATTTTTAACATTTGTTTCTCATATATATATATAATAAATTGAGAGTGGGTTGCATACGTCATGTCCCTTAATACATCAGTGTGTGTTGCACAGACTACTAGCCCTGTGAAATAGTTTGCCAGAAGAGATTCTTTGGTCTACAAAATGTGGAAAACCCTCCAAGCTATGGCCTCTTTTTAGAATCAAGGGCTCTAAATAAATCGCTTTAAATTCAATGCTCCCAGGACCTGCTTAAGCAAGAAATCATTTTGCTTTCTAGTGGTGGCAGTGTGTGTGTGTGTGTGTGCATGTGTGTGCATGTGTGTGCATGTGGCTGCCAATAACATTCTGTGGAACAATTCTAAGGAATATTCTTCTGGTAACATTGAAGAGGAAGCAAGCCTACACTTCTGCCTCCTCAAGCCTCCCTTAGCTCCAAGACACACTCTGTACCCACTCCCCTATCCCCCCTACACACATACTTGACAGGCAACCCCCAAAACAGGATGCCTCTCTGGGTGCAAGACATTCTTACTCTGGAATGGTGAAAGAGGAAGGAAGTAGTTGATTTCAGCCTTGGGAATGGAGAGTTTTGGGAAATGGGACACAACCACTAAGGAAGGGTGAGTGGGAGTAACAAGGATGCCAGCAACATCCCCATTGGCAGAGCAATAGGTTTATAACCTGGCATTAGGCCCTATTTGTTGAATTAGTAAGAGACCTCTGTCTTCTCCAGATATACATTTTCACCAGGCCTGAATATAAGCCCTTCTGACAAAAATCCACTGTAAGATGCCAATGATGCACTTTCAAAAACCCAAGTGCTAATAAGAAAATGTCTGATGGCACAAGGGAAGTTGCTTTCCACTTTTGTAGTGGAAAGCAACCTCACCAGCCCTTTCTCATCCAAATGGGGTACCCAAATGTATCTGGAAGTGAAGTGCACAAGCAAGGAAGGGAAGTGGAGTGGGAAGAAAGAGAAGCAAGAAGAAGAGAGAGAGAACAAGAAAGACCTGCAAGAACAAAGAAAGGCTGCAGGGATGTGGCCCTCTGAGCCCAGTGCTGACCCAAACAGCTGAGGAAGGGAGCAAAGTGCCCTTTGCTTCTGAGATGGAGAAGACAGACTCAAAAAAGACACAAAATAACTCTTCTGAGGTCAACCTCTTACAAGCCAACTTACTCTGCCAAATGACCGAATCCCTTTAATGATTCAGAAATACGGAGTCATCCTGGAATATTGAATGTGTCCCAAACACCAATCTGGATTAATCAACTGGGGCTGTATTTTTTATTTGACAGCTGCATGGACATGAGCAAAGAGGCAAAATCCACCTTAAAAAAAAAAAAATCCCACAGAGGCAGAGAACAGAGTATTGAGAAAATCTTGGACTAATAAAGAAGTTGCCATGAAACCAAGAACTCAACAGAGGCAAATTTTCTCAGCTAATTAAGATCTGAAGGCCATTAACTTAGTGGCTGATGTAAGAGTGCCTACTCTGGAGCTAGCAGCTTCTTGCTAGCTTTGTGACTTTAGAAGCATCACTACACCTCTCTGGGCCTCATTTCCTTCGTCAGTGAAGTGGTGAGAAGTATCCTACTCCACAATGTTGATAGCAGGTTTTAATTTATTTTATTAAAGATTTTATTTATTTATTCATGAGAGACAAAGGGGGGGGGGGCAGAGACACAGGCAGAAGGAGAAGCAGACTCCCCGAAGGGAGCCTGATGTGGGACTTGATCCCAGGACCCCAGGATCATGCCCTGAACCAAAGGCAGACGCACAACCACTGAGACACCTAGGTGTCCCAATATAAGGTTTTAGAGATTTTTCTTAGAATAGGACATGGCACATAGCAAGAACTAAATAGTACCTGTTATAGTTGCTATTGTTAATGTATGATCTACCCTGTGTTACATTTGCCTCTACCAGCTAACCAGACATGGTACTGCAAGTAGGAGCAGAAATAAGCCAAAGAGGCAGGATGTCATATTTTTATTTGAGAGGAAGAATTTGGCTATGAGTTAAGTCTTATCTCTTGCCTGGGGACGCTGGTTACTTCTGGGACAGTGAGCATGAGGCTACTGACATATTCTCGAGATTTGTTAGTACAATCATTGGATAATTCCTGCCTCGTGTTGTTGTTCTGTGGATTAAACAAGATAATGCATGTAAAATGCTTAGTTCATAACAGTAGCCGTTATTTCTGTTCTTATCACTATCAATATCATTATAACAATATTGCCACATAGTCTAGGGATTGGATGATCTCATGTAAAATCCTACAACCAAATGCAGGTAGAGGACTCAGATATAGCCTATCTATTTTTCAGAAGGGGATTAAAATACTTTGATGATTTTTTTTTTTTTTTGGTGAGATAATATATATATAAGTATTTTTGTAAATTCTAATGTATGTGTCATCTAGTGTTTATAAAATTTTTTAAAAAATTAAATTACCCTCCCAACCTGTGGCCTCCAACGTATCTTGCCTGCTACACTTCACATTCAAAATGTTTACGGGTATTTATTATCTCTAGTTTTCAGCAGTGAAAACTCAAAGCCAGTTGAGAACCTCTGGCTGGAACACAGGAGAAACTGCGCCATCTGCTGGCTGTTTCGGAGAACTGCTTGGGGGAAGCTGCCCATAGCCCTGTAAATACCCTAGTGATAAAGCTGCAATGGGGCTGAGAGCAGTGGACCCGGTAGTTTGAGATCCAAGGGGCATGGAGGAGGAGGTCATCAATAGGTCTCTGGATGGTCACAGCTTGGATCCCACTGCGGGGCTGCTGGGCATGTGGCATCTGGCCCTGGCCTGTCTCTCAAGACAACACCTGCCTTTGCTATGCCTGAATCAGACAATGATTCAGCAGGGAGCCCGCCTGATGTACTAATCATGCTGCTCCTTGGCGTTTGGTTCCATTCCCAGCCTGGTGCTCATTACAGCCTGTTGCTTCCTGGCCTTGGCTTGAGCTCAGGCCACCACGGGCTCCAGGCTTCCTCTACTGTTTCCTTTCCTCTCCCCAGGGCCTCAGCCAGCTGTCAGGCAACAGGGCCCTCAGGAAGAGAGGCACACTGAGCCTCGTGGCTGGTGCTCTGCCCCACTGAATCGGGGAGAGAGACATGGAAATCCCAGGGCTCACTGTTAGAGACTCCAGCTCCCCTCTGCAGGGAGCAGCTCAGGCCAAGCTCTAAACAAACAATTGCCCTTATACACAGACAACCTGACACACAAAGAAGGCTCCTAGCACTCCACAACTCCACAAGAGGATCCCTTCAGAGACTGTTCCTCAGCCAAATGTGCAAATGTGTGAAGGATAAAGAAGCTGACCCATATGAGCACCTGCTGTATGCCAGCAATTGTCACATGTGATTTCTCATATTAACATATTCAATCCTCAGAACCATGCTGGGAGGGAGATGCTGTCACTATCCTTATTTTACAAGTGAGGAAATTGAGGCACAGCAAGGTGAAACAGCTTGCACAGACTCACAGAGTTAACGCTGGAGCTGGGCTTCAAACCCAGGCTGCCCACTTCCAGAAGTCACACTTTGTAATCTCTAGGTTTGATCTAAATACTCAACACCAAATGACCGAACAACACAGTTAGATGGGGAGCTCATGGATGTGATGGAGAGTAAGATGGCTAGCAGAGAAGTCCAGGTAAATGGGCTCCCTGCTCACCCCCTACCTGTTGCTGACAATAGGGACCCAGAATGAGACGTCAGAATGCATGATGGCTGGAGTAAATGAGGAGGGATTCTGGGGAATGGAAAGACAGCAGAGTCCAAGGAGAATCAGAGGTGAGTCATAAACTCAAAAACAGGGGAAAAAAAGGAGAACTAGAGGAACACAAAGGTGAGGGAACAAAAGATTTATATAGCTCATCACATTCAGAATCTTAGAACTGAACAAGCTCAGCTCAGCTATGGAGGCATGGAGCCAAGATTTGCTGAGCACATGCACCTATGACCAAATGCATGTAGGTTCGGTTGCCAGACCAGGTGGTTGGCTTTGGTGTGGACCCACTGCCCAACATGGCAGGGTAGGTGAACCATCCTGCATGCTCTTGGGTGTCACGGACAGCCCACAGACCTCCATCCTCACCACTGGACACACTCTGCCACTCCCTCACCCACAGGGTCCACGAGGGACCAAGCACTGAGGATAGCAGGGTGACTGGTACCACAGGTACCCCCACTCCCAAAGAATTTACATTCTAGTGGGAGATGAAGGCAAAACGCAAACAGGTAAATAAGAGAGCCACAAATCAGAAAATATACTCTAAAGGGAATAAACAGGAAACTGTACTGGGAAAATAGTGGGGAAGACAGACAACTTTTGACCACAGAGAAGAAGACCCAGAGGGTGTCTGTCCAGGCCTCTAATTTCAAAGGGCCTCACCTGTCCAGTGCTAATGGGACCTCCAGATGAGGGTCCACAAAAAGGCATGGACTGAACCTGACCGGTCTGAATAATGATCACATCTTGCAACTCTAATGGAGTCCATGTGCCAGGATCTCACCTCTAACGTGTGGGACTCACGATGCTATGCATTCATTCACGAAATAAATTCTCCATCGTCTTTTGATTAAGTGAATTTGAGTTTCATTGTATCACATATTGTTATGCACAAATGCAATGATTTAAACTAGTTTAAATATTCCAAAATACAAGCACTCGATTTGGCTTTTCATTTGGGCCAGGAGGTGGTTGCTGGGTGCCTCAAAAACAGGCACGCCCAGTATCTAGTGAGGAACAAAGGCCTCAGGATGGGGGCATGGTTCTGAAGCTGAGACCTGCGGGAAGAAAAAGTGACAGCCATGTGAGTCAGAGGGAGGAAGAGCGTTGCCAGCTGTCCAATAAAGCAACTGCACTTTTGGAAGACAAAGCCTCTCTCTAGGACTTGTGTTTAAAAGAAAATTTAAATTCTGCTAAGAAACAAAAGATCCTGGTAAGTTCTGGTAGGAAGGCTTAGAGTTAAGTCCAAGACAAACCGATTCTAATTTAGCCAAAAGTGGGAAGAACAAAGCCTCATCTACAGCTTAATGCCACCCTTAAGCTCAACTCCTTAAGACTCATCACGTGAAATTTTGAAATGAATCACTGAATTATAAGAAGCTAGGCAACCAGCAGATTGTGCATCTCAGATTCCACCTGACTCTGAAAATAGGCATTAAAACTGCAGCAATCTAGGGAGAAGAAGAAAAAGTTGAGGCCAAATTTCAAATGACAGCCCTCCTGACATGCCTGTCAGTGAGAGATGGAGGCTGACCAAGGGCTAAGCGCTTTGACCACCGGGAGCTGCAGCCCCCAGCTGTTATCTCAAGAGTTACCAGGGGCTAAACAAAACAGTGAATTTCCTCACTTGGTCTGGGATTGGGGATGCTAAACGTTTGGTTTTGTCCATTACAGCCTGGACTTTGAGGGCAATGAACCTGGGGCCTGACTCATGAGAGCCAGTCCTATTTGGGCCAGAGGCGATTTTGGGGAGAACTTGTTGGGGGAACATGTCTGTGTGTTGAGGAAATAAATTCAGAGAGAGTATTCCCTCTGCCTGCCCTACCATAAAAGACAAGTTGAACTTTCAGCAAGCCACTATGGAAATTTCTCACCACCGTAGCAATTTCTTACCCCTGTAGCTAGGTTTCCCTGGTGCAAACCTTCCTTACACTTTGTATCTTGTCCCCTCTAGATGACTTTCCCCAAGGGAAGTGGTCTATCCATCTCTTTCCCAGGCACCTAGGTCACCAGTCCTATGTATTTATTAAAAGACTGAATTACTGGGTTATCAAAATCTGTATCTGCTACCACAGAATTCCCTCTAGCTGTTATTAAAGGATTTGTCTCTCCCAGCCTAACCGACAGTCATTGGGAACCAACCATCCGCTGAATAATTTATTTCTCTATCATATGTTTATTGGAGGACCTATGAGGTGTCAGGGACCTTATAAGGTTTTCCAGATATAGCAGTGAATAAAACAGACAAGCTCCTGGCTCTCAGGGCGCTGGCAGTGGGGAAGACCCGGGGCCAAAAAACTTTCTATGAAGAGCCTGAGAATAAACATCCGAGGCCTCGCAGGCCACATGCAGTCTCTGTAGCAAGCTTTTCTTTGCTTATTTCCGCGCCCCCCCCCAACTCTTATTGTAAAAATCATTCTTATCTCAAGGGTCTTTCCAAAATAGGCCAAGGGCCAAATTTAGCCCACTGGCCATAGCAAACCTCTGTGTAAGAGAGACATCAAATAAACACTTTGATAATTCCGTAAGTACAGATGTGATAAGCACATAGCAGAGGAGGGGAGAAAAACAGACTGTGTCAGGCCATGATTTTGGAGGGATTTGGGAGGCTTCTTGGAAGAGGCAATATCCAAGGGGGTATTTCAACAAAAGAGGAAGGCAAAACCCAGGCAAAGACTGGGGGAGCATGGACTGGGATGGAACACGGAGAGCCTTCGGTAAAGAGGCCACAGGTCAAGGCTTTGGGCAGCAGAGCTGGATGGGGTCCTGGTCACCCAAGACCTTGTACACTTTAGATTTTTTTTAAAATTTTATTTACTTATTCATAAGAGACATCAAGAGAGAGGCAGAGACATAGGCAGAGGGAGAAGCAGGCTCCCCGTGGGAGCCTGATGCAGAACTAAATCCCAGGACCACAACCCGAGCCAAGGCAGATGTCCAACCACTGAGCCACCCAGGTGCCATCCACATTAGACTTTTATCTTAGGTTCCATGAAAGCCTTTCCAGGGCTTTAAGGAGAGGAGTGTCAGGATCTGATTCAAATTGGAAGAATCCCTCTGGCTGCTGTGCACATCCGCCTTGGAGAAGTGACAGGTTGGAGGGAGGCAGAAGGAGGCCAGCCAACTACAGCTCCCGGCTATGGGTTGAACTGTGTCTCCCCTCCCATCTCCCCCTACAAAATATGTTGAAGTCCTGACCCCCAACACTTTGGAAAGTGACCTTATTCGGAAATAAGGTCATTGCAGACGGTCAGTTTAGATGAGGCCATGCTGGAGTGGGTGGGCCCCTTATTCAACATGATGTGTCCTCATAAGCAGGCAGCCACATGAAGACAGAGACCCACAGGGAGAACAGTGCAAGGTGACAGCAGCAGAGATGGGGTGAGGCAGCCGTAAGCCAAGGGAGGCCAAAGCAGAGCCCCCCAGTCAGCACATTTTGCCGCAGCCTGCCTGCCACGGTCCATCAGATGTGGGAGGGGGTGTCTTTCAAAGCTATGCTAACTCTGGGCACCTCCTTTAGAGGAATCACACCATGGAAGGAATAAAAAGGTTGAATGTTATTTTAATTGAATTTGTTTTCAATTTATTTTCAGCTGTCTAGGGAAAAACCTTTTACACTCACATCATTTGATTCCTTTTTACTTCGTGTCCATTATCCTCATAATGAGCTTTTAACACATTAATGTGGCCCTGTTTGCTGAATGGTGATTCACGTTGGTCAAATCAATAAATAGCAAAAGCATAAAAATACACCAAACTGAGACACTGAACCAGAATATAAATGGAAAGCTTGGATTCCCACTTCCTTAACAGTGGAGACTGCATTCTAACATTTCTACCTCACACATCAGGAAGAATGTCACAAGAAATACCTTTATTTTCCATATTTCAGCTCCCAACTGTTGACAGAGGCAATAGACTAAGCTCTGGAGCCCCGGGATGCTTCTCTAGCCACCCCTGGACTTTAACCTTTCCCCTTGTGTTCTGTTCCAGCAGTGTGCTGTGGTTGTAACAAGAGCTTTTCTAAATGTATATATGGTGAAAAGGGGGAAAACCAAAATGCAAACTTCCACAGGTAGTTTTTTTTTTTAAGACTCCAAGAAAGCTGAGAAGAACAAAACTTTTGCCAGCTGCCCCCATGGTTCATACAGCAGACATCTGAATAGGTTTTTGTTGCCTGTTTTGCAGTGCCACCTTAGGCTTCCAGAAAACGAGATAACTTTATAAACTGTACAGAGCAACTCCTTTTGAGGGCTTAGCATCCTCCCTGATCGCAATGAAAAGGAGGATTTGCTCTGGCACCCACCCACAATGGTGCAGGGGAGAGGAATGTGCCTTGGGATTCAATTAATAAAGATTTAATTCATCCAAAATTTCTCCCTTGCCCACCTATGCCTGGATCGTAACCTAAACCAATTGAGTAGTAAAGATCTAGTGTAGGTGTCCCCAGCTGTGTTCTAAGGAACACCGGTTCTCTAAAATTTAATCACACGCTCCAAGAAAAATGCATTCTTTGGTTACAGAATTTTTGGAATCGCTGTATACTCAATTATTCCCCTTTATGTTCCAAAGCCTGCTAGCCGTATAGGCTCTGAGAAGTCCCACAGCACACTTTTGTTTCACTAGGTGTCCCCAGTACTTGATTTGACTAAGAAAACTTTTAAATTGTTTTTAAATTTTTTTTAATTGAAACAGCAATTCACACTGTACAACACAAGGAAAGTATTCAACCTGAGAATCATCTCAGAAAAATCTATCACATTACAACTGGAACTGGGTTTTTACATTTTGGCAAATGTCTTTACACTCCATGAAACACCTATCACATTCCTAAACAAACTGTGCTGCCATTGCCTCTCTGTAGCTCTCCGATGGGGCACGAGGTCCTTTAGAGTAAATCTGGGGCCTTATTCCAGCATAATGTAGATATTCGGTAACCAGGTGCAGAAAAAAAGAAGTTATTCAGGACTCGTTTCATCACAAACAACACAAACCTAGATCAATCTAGCCTAAGAAAGTAGGTTATTTATTGAAGAGACACTGGAGGAAGCTCACAGCTCTGGTATGCTGAAAAGCCAGGTCTCAGAAAGGCAAGAATCAAAAAAAAAAAAAAATCATGTTGGGGGTGGGGGGCAGTTCAAGGACTGAAACATCATCTGGATCCTGGCCCCCTCCTTTTCTGATTGTTCCTTACTTCTTTTCCTTTCTGTATGTTGGTTTTGCTCTCCTGAATTGCCCATCCTCTTAGCTTTATGACTAGAAAGGGGACCACTCCTTTAAAAAAAAATCTCAGTGGAGAATTCTGATTGGTTTGACTTGTGTCCTGGGTCTACCAGGATTGGCTCACCTGGATCTTGGACCTACCCTCTAGTCTGGGTACTGTGATGAGCAGCCCTATTAGAACCACATAGGAAGTTCTGATGGTTGAAATGGCTCCCTCCAAAAGGGAGCTATGTTTTAAAGAGGAGGGTGTGTGGGGGCCGACATACGTGCATGTCTACTGCATATGGAAAGGAAAGACTGTTGGTTTGGGGGAAGAACCATATCTAGTCCACCCCTTCCCTCATGCTCTTTGAAATCAGCTGAACTATAGATGTGCTGGGAACCAAGCATCCTGCTTAGCTCTGGTGCTGCCCCTGCGTTCTGGATGTAACCTGGGTCTGCTTCTCCCAGGAGGAAAGCACAAGGGAGCTAATTGCTTTAGCAGGTTCATTACCTTGTTGGTGATTCTGTACCTAATCTGTTCATTATGCTGCTTATGTCTTTTTATAAGTGGAGAGAAATTGTGTTATCAGAGGAGAAATGAGCTCTCTTATTTCTTGGGAGATTCTCTTATGCTGGGACAAAAGGGTTTTATGTTTATCAACTTCCCCTTTGTGATATCTCCTTCTAAATGATGTTATTAATCATGTTTTGATGATACAAGTCAATTAAAGATGTTTTAAAGGTTAGGCTAATTAAATCTTTGGTTGGACTTCATATTTATTTAGATTTCCTATGTTGACTTTTAACAAATTGCAAATAAGTGTCATGGAAGAACATGTTTCCATCACTGTGAACCCTAGAAAGTCTTTTTTATTTACCTATGCATGGCCCTGCACAGTCACAGCCAGTCAGCCACTTCTCTGCCAGCCTGTCTGTCCTTCTACCTACGTACCTAACATAGTCTTTTTTAATTTTAATTTTCCTGAGAGAGAAAGAGTGTGAGTGGTGGGGAAGGAAGGAGAAGGAGAGAATCTTAAGAAGGAGAGAGAGAATCTTAGGCAGACTCCACATTCAGCATGGAGTCCAATGCGGGCTCAATCTCACTCACAAGTCAAGTTCTATAGTCAGTATGTGAGGGTCTGTGACCACTCAGAGTGAGGAGACGGCAAACACACTTCACAGTTCTCCTCCTTGAGGAACGTTGTGGGGCGGGGGTGGGATCCAGGCTCAGTGTTCCCAAGCTGACTTCCATTATGGACTGACCACAAGGGAGACATTCTAGCAGCACAAACAGATCCACAATTCAGATGTGTATCCACACGCACTGAGAATCATTCCCTCAGAGTCACTGAAATAAACACCATTACCCAATCTGAGTTTCTCTGCCCAGAAAATTGACTGTAACCACTCCAAGGTATTCATCAACCACCAGGTCTGCAGGATGCTCTGGCAACCCCAGCTCTCCTCCCCGACTCTGCTGATTCTTATTTCTTAACAACTCTTCCAACTCAGTTTCCTAAAATCAGGTTGTGTTTGCAGCAGAGAACAAGGAGGGATGGTTGGACTCTCTGGTGAACAATCTCTTGAGGAAGTATTTTTAAACATAAAACACTGTTCTCATGCACACACACCCCCCAGTGGAATCCCCTGGACCCACAAGTGCAAGCAGGTTCTTCTTCATCCCCTGCCCTCTCCTCACCTCACACTCTTCATTCACCAAAGTCCCCCAGCACTTGCATTGCTTTGTTTTTAAATATTCACTGCTTGATGAAAAATTTGTGATTTTTTGCACACTCAGAACAGATGTAACTATGACCCATATTTTATAATATATGTAGCTTATTCTATGTATTTTTGAAAGTTCTAGTTGCTTCCAACAGCTTTATCTTTCCCAGACACAAAATATAAAGACCTGGTATCCAAATGAGCCAATTTTTAAGATAAAGTATTTTATTCCAGTGTCTAGGCATTATTTTCCTTCACCTTCAGGATGAAAAACCAATATTCAGTAGCAAATATTTAAGGGTCATCTCTTATGTGCTAGATATTGCTTTGCAAAGTGTTGAGAACCTCTTAGAAAATATAGTCTATGGGAAGAGTCACATGTCAGACAAAGTATGGGGCATAAAGAGCAGTGATGAGGAAAGTACAAGATGCTGTGAATCAAAGGATTCACACCCAATTCCTGCTCTGGCAATCAGGGAAGGCTTCCCAGAGGAGATAACTTTGTGCTGAGGTTCAAGGAGTGGAACTTAACCAAGTAAATGGAGGGTAGGCAAAAGGGAGAGGCATGAGGGTGGCTGGTGGCTAAGCAGGGCATGTGAGGGGTAGGGTTTCCAAGCAGAAAGGCAGCCTACCATAAATTGAAAACAAGAAAGTGGATTAAAATTAAGAAGAGGATCCTAGTAGTAACTCCGTAAGAGAGAAACAGGGACATTGCTGGAAGGACTTTGTAAGTTGTATTAAATCTGATCTTGCAGCACCGTTATTAAAAGTTTCCAGTGGGATTTGCTGCCTCTGGCCCTTATGGAGAACAGACTGGGGAGGCAAGGGTGAGACTGGGGGCACAAAGCAGCTAGCTCAGGAGCTGGAGCAGCAATGAGTAGCCTGCTCACAGCCAGAAACAATGGGAATGGGGATAGGAGGCTTAGAAAATGGAAATGAAGCACTTGGGAGCTGGTTCAGAAAGGAGGAAGAGGAGGCGGGTATGGCTCCCAGCTCCTTGAGTGAGGGGATGTTGTTCATAGAGCTGAGGACATACAAAAGGGAGCCAACCTGGGGGAAATGCTAGTAACTGTGACAGGTGAGTCTACACACAGGTATGTGTATATAGTCCACCCGCCTAAGTAAGTCTGATAGGATGGGCCAGATCATGTTGTGGAGACAGCCTAATTCACCCCCATAGCAAAGGTGGTGCCCAGTGCTGTCATCACCAGCTCGCTACAGCTCTGCCCTACATTGTCTTCACTTTGGTAAGCCTCTGTCTGCAACATTGCCTGTCTTGTGGCAGAGAAGAAGAGGTGGCAAACTTTGAGCTGACTCTTAAGCAACACATCTCACTTTCACTCACATCACATGGGCCAAAACAAGTCGGAATTACTGAGATTAAATGGGACAGAGATGTACAAATCTCTCCCTGGGAGGGTCACTGGAAGATATGATGGAATAGTTATACAATGCATGACTCCTAGGAGAAGTGGCCAGAACCCGAAACCAACACCAAAAAAACAAAACCTTGCTTCTCCCATTCCAAGTTGGTGAAGGCTGTGTGGACACCGTCATTTTGGGATGTATACTTTACAAAGCAAAATGCAAGGGCAAAAGGCCATTAAACATCTAGGTTCTTGTCCTACATCAGCATGGCCTTGCCTAAGTCCATTGCTGTTCTGGATAGGAGTTTCACCATCTGTCAAATGAAGGTGTTAGATATAGGAGGCATTCTCTAAAGTTCCTTCCAGGTCCAAACCTCAACAGCTCTTATCTCCACTATAGAGCATTTGAGTCCCAGGCCTTTGACCCTTGCAGCTTCAGAAACAAGGGTCTCGGGGATCCCTGGGTGGCTCGGCGGTTTGGCGCCTGCCTTTGGCCCAGGGCGCGATCCTGGAGACCCGGATCAAATCCCATATCGGGCTCCCAGTGCATGGAGCCTGCTTCTCCCTCTGCCTGTGTCTCTGCCTCTCTCTCTCTCTCTCTCTCTCTCTGTGACTATCATAAATAAAAAAAAAAATTAAAAAAAAAGAAAGAAACAAGGGTCTCTTTCACTGCCACTGTCACTCTACAGGAGTCAAGATTCAAAAGGAGCCCCTAAGCCTCTGTTATTCATGAGGTATGTATTCTGCTCCTAATTCCTCCCTGTCCTCAGAAGGCTGCCTTCTATACCTCATCCTGCCTGCTGCACTATATTAGAAACTAACACCTTATGCCTGACCTACTTCTTAACCCTGCCCTATGGAAGGACTTACAGTAGTTTTGGCTATGGCTTGTCATAAAGCAATGAGGGGGTGGGCATTTAGATCCTCCCTTCCAATCCCAATTTATCATGCTTTACTCAATCCAATCTCATTGTGTCCAATTTAAGGATCAAGACTGCCATTGTCCCCCCTTCTGCTTCAGTTTCTGCCCTTTGATGTTCATCTAGTGAACAATGATGCATTCCAATTTCTAGGTGCCTGGGGCTGCAAATCCTTTCAAGATATAATCAGCTGAAAATAAGGATTTTTGCATCCAAGGCTGATCCAACATGACTACACACCTATTACCAAGCCCGTTTAATTAAAAATGAACATTTCATACATAAACCATCTTCTTGATGTGGAAAATTTTGAGATGAAAACTTCAAGAAGGCACTGAATAGAAAGATAACAACAGAGGGGCACTTGGGAGGCTCAATCGGTTAGGCATCTGCCTTCAGCTCAGGTCATAATCCCAAGAACCTGGGATCAAGCCTGGCATCAGATTTCCTATTCAGCAGGGAGTCTGCTTCTCCCTCTCCTCTGTCAAAGAAATAAATAAAATATTTTTGGAAGGAAGGAAGGAAGGAAGGAAGGAAGGAAGGAAGGAAGGAAAAGAGAAGGAAAGAAAGAAAGAAAACAAAGAAAAGAAAGAAAAGAAAAAAGAAAAGAAAGAAGAAAGAAGAAAAGAAAAAAGAAAGAAGAAAAGAAAAGAAAAGAAAGAAAAGAAAAGAAAAGAAAGGAAAGGAAAGGAAAGGAAAGGAAAGGAAAGGAAAGGAAAGGAAAGGAAAGGAAAAGGAAAGGAAAGGAAGAAAAGAAAGAAAGAAAGAAAAAGAAAGAAAATAAATTACAAAGAAAATGGGAATGACAGGGAGGAGACTGGAAGGCCTCCCTGCTAAGAACTATCCTGACCAAGTTAGCCTTCCTACTTGCAGTTTACTCTGCAGAATGTAATTCTGGTATATCTGCTTAATTAAGGAAATGACACTTGCTGGATTCTGAGCCTGAGTTGATGGCCAAATAAATGTAGAAACACTTCCTACAGTAGACACAATCTATTCCAAGATTTCTCTCTGATGGAAGGTATTATGCTTCCTCCATTCCCAAGCATTGGTATGAGGCTATAGAGCTCAGGTTTGGGTGTTTATGATGTGTAGATTCTAAGATGACCCCTAGTGACCCTTGACTGCTGGTATTTATGCCCTTGTGTAGCCCCCTCCCACTGAGTCCTGGGTAGGACTGCTATTAATCAATAAAATATGGCAAAGGTGATGGGACGCCACTTCTGTAATTGTTACTTAAGATTCTAACTCCCATATTGTAATAGACTCTCCTCACTTGCACTGATAAAGCAAGCTGCCATGTTGTGAGCTGCCCTAAGGAGACAGACACATGTCAAGGAACTAAGGGCAATCTCTGGCTGCCAGCCAGCAAGGAACTGAGACCCTCAGTCCAGCCATGAGTGTAAAATCTGTCAGCAAACTGAGTGAACTTTAAAGAGGGTCTTTCCCCAGTGGAGCTTTCAGATGAGCCCCCAACCCTGGCTGACATACTGATCACAGCCTTGAGAGATCACAGCCTGAAGCCCTTACCTAGGTTATGCTGATCTCTGACTTATAAAAAAAACTGTAAGATTGGGCAGCCCCGGTGGCCAGTGGTTTAGTGCCACCTTCGGCCCAGGGTGTGATCCTGGAGACCCAGGATTGAGTCCCACATTGGGCTCACTGCATGGAGCCTGCTTCTCCCTCTGCCTATATCTCTGCACCCTGCCCCTCCTTTCTGTCTGACATGAATAAATAAATAAAATCTTTTTAAAAAACTGTAAGATAATAACTGTGTGTTGTTGGCATGCCTGGATGGCTCAGTTGATTAGGTGTCTAACTCTTGATTTCAGCTCAGGCCTTGATCTCAGTGTCAAGATTTCAAGCTCTGCATTGGACTCCATGGTAGACATGGAACCTACTTTAAAAAAAAAAAAAAAGTGTTGTTTGAAGTGGGTGGTAATTTGTTATGCAGCAAGAGAAAACTAATACAAATCCCATACTGGGCATTGGAAAACCTGAAGGGGTGCTGGTAAAGGCTATTTTTGTGCAATGAAGTACATTTTTTCCCCATTTACCCAGCATCTGCATTCCTGGAAAACACCAAAATATATCAGAAATTTAAAGAGATTTTTTTAATTTAATATATAAACTAGAGTCAAGTTCAAGGCTTGATTAGGTATAAATGATATTTGCTCTTAACATGAAATTTTGAATGACCTATGGAAGTCTTTGCAGGAACTGGGCTGTTCAGAGTATTCAGGATATTTAGTATTTTTGACTCCCACCTATTAAATGCAAGTCATTGCAAATATCAATCACTGCAATAACAAATAATAGCCCCACAAATTTCAAACATAGCTTCTTGGGAGCAGTACCAGTGCTGTGAAGGTATGCTAAAGGAGTTTACTGTCATAGAAGAGAAGAAAGTCCTTCTCCCCAGAAGACTCTGATTACAGGCAAATGGAATCACAGGGGCAGGATGCAGTGGTCAGTGTGGAGGTAGGAGCAGGGATCACCAACATGCAGTCACCTTCCAGACTTCTCATCCCCAATACCACAAACTCTGAAGTCAGACAGACCCGTGCATGACCCTGCCCTTGTTTCTCATAATGAGGAAACATGTGAGGGTTACTTAGCATGTCTGAGCTTTAAATTCTTCACGCATAGAAAGGTTTTGATACAAACATCAGAGGGTTGTTGAAATCATTCTGCTACAGAACCAAGCACAGTACCATGCAGGAAGCACGTGCTTCAGTACATCATAATCTCTTTGTTCCCACAGTTCAAATTCCTATGTGAAGAACCCAAGAATTCCTTGCTCACTTCAAACAGGGGCACATGGCTCTTGGTCTCAGAACTTGCCTGAAGGGAGAAGGCAAACCAAACCTGACCTGAAAGCTGCTGATTTGTCTGTGTTATTCCAAAGTTGAAATATTTCCGTCACCAGTGTTTGGGCCTTCCATGATGTTAGTAGACCTCTCCTTTCTTTTCTCTAGGGTAGCAGGCTCAAGTACTAGTTAGAACACAAGGAATTACATCTGACCCTAAGGTTGAAATTCCAGCTCAGACATGTAATATTCCTTCCCTGAGAAAATCTCTTAAATCCTCTAAAGTTCTCAGTTTCTCCTTCTGCAAAATAGGGATGATAATAGCATTTATCTCATAGGATTGTTTTGAGAAAAAGATAATTTATGAAAACGCTTAGTGTCTCAACATCTTGTTCATAGTAAGAAAACTCAATAAACAATGGCTGATGTTATCCTTGATACTATAATTATTATTTCTAAATGTCACTACCACAAACTCATCTTAACTGCTATTGCAGACCTACAGTGGAAAGAATATAAAGCACAGTGATTAGAGGTGTCAGCTCTGGAGTCAGTTCCTGGCTTTGCTGCTTATTAACTGTGTGCCCTTGGGGCAGTTGTTACTGCCTGGTGTGAATCCCACCCCCAACTCTGTTCAACCAATGTGGCATTTTCTGCACATTACAGGAGTTGGGATATGTTGCTTTGAACGGTACCACGTAACTGCTTTGACTATTTAAAATAATTAAGGTTCTATCACCAAGATAATTGGGGGCAAATAAAAAGCAGTCTCTGTAAATATTTGCTTAGTAATCATAAGAACATAAAGTGTCTCTGAGATGCAGTGGCACTGAGAATGTTGGAAGAAAAGAGATCTCTTCTCTTTCAAAGTGGATTAGATCTCAGATTACCCAAGCCAGTCATGAGATGGAGGGCTACATTTTTGTCCTTGCCTGGATTCATGGATCTTCCACAAGACCAATAGGATACTGTGTTTTAATCTGGACTCTTTTTTTAGCCATACTCTTTATTTTATTGGCGAAGCAAGATTCAAGAGTTTCCAGGAAATAGCTCCTCTTTCTGTTGGGAGTATATACATTAATGATTAAGTTTGTGCAGAAAATTCTATTTTTTGTAACATTTGCTGAAAATTAACATAGTTTTCCACTTGCAATGTATAGCTTCTCCCTAGGAGCTGGCTTCCTAGGGAAAATAGCTAATATTTTTCAGCAGCTATTGAAAGCAAGAACCAGGCTGGTGTAAAATGTGCGTGCTTCTGCATTCCTGTTTCCCTTTGCACAAAAAGCACAGCATCAATTGGATGAAATAATAGCTATTCAATTGGTCATTCCCTTATGACTGCAAGCCATTTGGAGCTCAGTCACGCTTACAAAAGCCGATATCGACTATGTGTAGAAATATCTGGAATGAGATGCTTTGCCACTGACATCTTTCATTCATAATTACTGCAAAGTCTGCCTGCCCAAGCCTAGTCAATGGCCAGTCAATATTCCCATTATAAGCCAGAGCAGGGTGAATGGCTAGGGCAGAAACACAAAGCAGACATATACTCAATGGGACCCACGGGTCCAGGCATCAAAGTTGGACATAGAGGGCCTCAGGAACTATTGAGCTCAGAGGAGAGATGGGCAGGCACAGTTGGATGTTTTCCTGCGGTCTATGTTCCATGAGATTGGAAATTAAGTCTCTTCACAATGACACAATGTATGTGAGAGGAGTGAATCATTCTTCTCTGAAAAGGTATGGTACCAAGCTTGTTGTAGTTACCTTTGCACTTGGTGGTACTGTCTACCTTGTCATAGAACATATTTTAAATGGCCATGGATAACATGGTATCGCCCAGCCAGTAAACTCAAATTACAAAGTCTGAGCAAGTACCACGCACCCCACAGAAGATATCACAGCTTTGGCTTTGGTGCCAAAACCCTGCCATGTAATGGAGAGGAGTTGGTGGTGGTGGATTATGAAATGGCTTATGAGTGTTAGAGAATCGTTTGGCTATTGATGGGTTGCTGGTGTAGGATTTGGTTGCATTGTAATCCAATTTGGCAACTTTCATGTTGTCAGCTTGAGTCCCTTCTGAGCCTTCATTCTGAAGTTCCCCATAAACCCTATAAATCAGCCATTGCTAACTGTTGTGTATACCTGGCACATGTGACTGGGGAAATTTTCTTTCAAATCATCATTTCCTAAGATTTATCCATCCACTGTCTTAAATAAGGGCAGAGTTTTTGGATCTCATGGAAATGTTTCAATCCCAGTGTTTCACAGAAAATCCTTTTAGACTCCATTATTGTTGTCCATGATAAATGTCACTACTGAATCTAATTTAGGTAATTTTCCTGCCACTATAGTGTGCTCGCACAGAAATGAGTATTAATTTACTGCTAATTCAGTGTGCTTACCCTTAATTAGCAACAAGCTTTGTCTGAAATAGCAGATGTTAAAATCTCAGCAAATTTTTATCCATATTAAAGCCACCACTGCAGGTGTGTACACACATATACACAGCCATATGCACACATACCTTCATCTCTCCATCCTCTTTGGAAATATATTTCATGGATATTTGCTATAAATACACTAGTATTAAATTCAAATCCTACAATAATGCAGTTTATCTAAAATGCCAACAGACCTGGAGATGATGAACAGCTGTCTGAATAGATCCTTAGAAAAAGCCCACAGAGGTTCAGGGAGCCATAGGGAAGCTCCAAGTGAAACTGTATTTCTCTAACAATTGAGTCAATGGAGTGTTCTATAAAACATATTCTCTCACTGAATCCTCATAATGACCTCTAAAGATGGTCTCTATCAACCTCTTTTATTGCTGAGGAACTTGGGGTTCAGAGTTCACGCATTCACATATCCATCCATCCATCAGACACCTGAGCACCTATTATAGGAAAACTGTCTCCTAGAGAATGGGGACACAGTAGTAACAAAATGACAAAGCTACTGCTCTCATAGGGATTTACATCCTAGAGAGATTAAATGAATCGCCCAAAGCTATACATGCAAATACAGCCAGGGCCTTAATTTCAAGTCGTGACTGTTTGATTTCTGAGCTTCGTTCTAAACCAATATATCATGCCACCTTCTATGACAGGATAATATTTAGGAGAAGTTAAAAATTCTTGCCTAGGATTTGTTTGCTTCCTCCTAAAGTAAGACTGGGTTTTGCCATGCCACAACGTAGCTCCTCTATTAAACCAGGCCATAACAGATGTCTTTCCTCTCATTCTCTCATTAGTAAAGCTTTAGACTTTTGGAGGAACAGGAAGCAAATAATTCTTAATGGCAAACCCTGGCAGACACTGCTGTTGCCTATTCGTTATCGATTCTCTCTTCCTACTATCAGAACCAAACTTTGCTTAGGCAGCAAATGTCCCTTGTCCCAGGGATGCTCATGTGACTGAATTTTGCCCAATGATGTATACATGGAAGTCCACTGGGTAGAGCTTCTAGAAAAGCTTTGTGTCCTGATGGAAAAGGGATGAATTTCACTGGCCCACATCTTTCTCTTCTACTGGGGGCATAGGCATGATTCCTGAAAGGACAAGAGAATCTACCAACTGTGAATATTAGAGTCATTTGCTAAGGGGAAATGGGGAAAATGAAAGGGACATGGGTACTTGAGGATTTGCTCCATCAGACATACAATCCCTGGGTGCCTCGTTTTGCACATGAAAAAATATATATACCCCTATTTGGTCAAGCTATTGAAGTTGGGTGTTTTTATATGCAACAAATACCATTGTTATATAAACGTAAACTATACTACTGATAAATTCGATGTTGAGTAACACCTCTACAGCACAGTCACCATTCCCTGAGTGTTTTATACTTGCACAGCACTATGCTATTTCATTATATTGTATAATTTATTCCTCATAAGAAATGTATTAAGGAGGTATTATTACCTCAGTTTGTAGATCTGAAAATGGAGGATCAGAGAGGTTAAGCAATTTGTCCAAGGCTACTCAGGTAGAGCATAGTGAAGCTGCTATTCAAACCCAGCTCCAAAGCATAACCCTCAAGCACCTGATTTGCTCATATATTCATCTTTATAAAACCACACAAAGCAACCATTTTTGACACTTGAAAAAAAATACTATTATATTAATGTTTAGTAAAACAATGGTCCTGAGAGCAAAGATTAAGATGAATCTATATCAGTAATATCTTCAGACCTGCTGTTTCTATAAAACATGGCCCTGGCACGATTCAAGCCTAACAATTTCCAATTTCTTTCCTTCCTATTTATAAGCCCAAAAAGTATGACAAAGTGTGAAAAACCTATCTCTATGCTGTGTATAACCAAAACAAAAATGAAGCCTATTTGCCCGTCAGCTTCTTATCTAATAGTGCCTTTGGAGTTACTGATACACTGGCCATGGAGCTTTCTCTCTCTCCTGGACTTATGTTGCTCATATCAGGGTGGAGACTGGAGTCAAGAAAGGAGTGGGTTTCTAGAAGCATGAACAAGTTCAGGGAAGGACATTGGTGTGGTTGCAAGGAGAAAGATTCTGTGTGGATACCATCTGTCTTAATCCTCGTGCCTTTTGCCCATCTTTTCTGTGTACCTGTCCTTCCTCACAGCAGCAATCATGTTCCCCAGACCTCCTTGTGCTAAGTCTAGATCTTTCTTTTTCCTTCATGGGCTAATCCACTGTTGCCATGTGGGAAAATTTTTTTTCTTCAAAGCCATTTGACATTTAATCAGAGAGGATGTGATTATTTTTTACCTTGTTCAAGATTAAATCCATATTTTACACACACATACATACACCCCTCCTTAGCTATGCCCCACTCAATCTTCACTCTATGTACATCACGCCTGGTTCAGCTTCCACACCGTTTGTGAACATCTGGATTACCTGTCTGAAAATAAAAAGTTGGTCACAAAGATCCCTTTTTGTTGTTGCTGCTCAGTAGGAGATGTATTCATTGGGCCAGATTTAAGTATTTAGCTGCCCCAAACCCTGCAAAAATGATGGTACTTACTCCCCCATCCACCCGACTCCTCACATGTAATTCCAAAATAAATAAATACCAGAGCATTAAGTAAGCCTAAGTGTACTGCAATTCTTCTTTTATTTGAAATACCACATGTTTAAATATATATGTGTGTGTGCATATGTATATATACACATACCTATCATGTTTATCCATCTATCTACCCATCTACCTATCTACATTCTGCTGGTACCCTAAGCCTATGCTCAAACTGTCCACCTGCCAGTTGGACAACCTGGCACTGGGTATCTAAACCCTTATGCTAGGGCATTTTACTCTTACTTCATACACGAGGGAAAAAGTTTATTTTCAAGTTTCTGGAGTTCCTCTGGGTCCCAAACAGAAAAAAACAAAAATTAGAGTGAAAGAGACACTGGCAGAAAGAAATATCCTGTTTGGTAATATAAAGGAATAGGAATTGGCTGCCTTTTAAAAACAGACTCAACCAAGAAATACTATTTCTATTAGTCTGCGTGTGACGGCAATATTTAGCCTTTGATTTACATGCTGGTTCAATGCTTTTTTGAAAAGCTTGTCTATATTTCCCATCCATATTATTAGATGATGAGTCTATATAATTATCTTGCCCAATCCATACTCAATTAGGTACTTAAATACATGAGTTTTAATTGATTATGTGCATGAAGAAGTTCATGCTTTCAACTTTCTGCTTCCAAATATTAAGACCAAACTTGAACAATTTAAATCCTATGTCATCTATAATCAAGATGAATAACACTTTCTAAATGGATTTTTTTTTGTTGTTCTTAGAAAACTAGAGAATTATATAAAAGTGCAGAAAGAAGTGGCATTTGTACATATTCTAGCATTTGAAATTTATCATTAATTTTATATGCCTGTTTTTTTTCTGCATGCACACTGTTAAAACAGTTATTAAAGGTAGATGGGAACATGTTCCCCTTTAAGAGAAATATCAGGATACTGCAGAGAGAGCTCACAGCTATGTTTCTACCATTCCCAGTCCTATCTGTACTCATCTTTCTACTTCTTTCTCTCCCTCTCTCCACAAGTACTACCTAGAATCATTTCTGAATGTAGTCTTACTACCCTTTAAAAATGCTTTTACATCTATCTATATTCACAGAAAATACACAGTATTGGTTTTTGTGTTTTACAAGTTCAGATTTTACTCAGGCAGAGCATTAGTCTTCAAAGAACTTCAGAGAAGCCATGTGATCTTCTCAATAGATGTAGGAAAAGCATCTGATGGAAAACAATACCTATTATTTATGACATTTAAACAAAACTTTCAGCCAACTAGGAATAGTAAAATTATTTAACCCAAAAAAGTAAATTTAAAAATCCCAGAGTAAAAAGTATATTTAATGCTGAAACATTACAAAACCCTCCAAAGCTAGGAATGGGTGAGCATCTGTCACCATCTCTGTTCAAGGGATGCTGGCCAGTAGAGTAAGACAAAAAAGTCAGTCAAAGGAATAAGGGGGTTGGGAAGGTGGAAATAAATTTACCATAATTCATATACTGTATGATTTTATCTTTACAAAAATCCAAGAACACAGAACTAAGGAAATAGTTTAGCAAGTTCTTTGGGTATAAGTTGGTTATATAAGAATTATTTATGTTCTTTTGCACTAGTAGCAATTAGTTTGAAATGCTACTTTCAAAATGCCATTTTTAATGGTAATCCAAACTAAAACATGTCTGGGGGAAAAAAGCAACCAAAAGTGTGTAATAATTCAATGGACAAAATTATAAAACATATTTCATATTTGTATAAATATATTTTATATGTAGGAAATATATATACCATGTTAGTGATGAGAAAATACAATTATAAAAGTGACCATATTACTCATAATAAGCCATATATTCAGCAAAACATGAATTAAGATTTTTTTAAAAGATTTTATTTATTTATTCATGAGACACAGAGAGAGAGGCAGAGACATAGGTAGAGGGAGAAGCAGGCTCCCTGCAGGGAGCCTGATGTGGGACTCAATTCCAGAACTCCAGGATCACTCCCTGAGCCGAAGACAGATACTCAACCGCTGAGCCACCCAGACATTCCCATGAATTAAAATCTTAACAGTTTTTTCATGGAACTTGGAAAAATAATCTTAAAATTCATACAAAGTACCAAAGAGTCTGAAATACCCTAGCCAAATTGGAAGGGACTATTCTTGCTAGCAATCAGGTCTTATTTTAAAGCTAAATTAAGACAGCATGCTGTTGTTAATGAATATAAACCAGACCAATGACACAGAGCGGATATCCCAGAACAACAGATTTACACCAGAAGGAACCAACACATACATGGAAACTCTATATATGAAAAGAATTGCAATTTTTTTTAATGGCAGAGTATTTTAAAATGGCCTAAGACAATTGATTATTTTTATGAAAGAAAATGCTAAGATGCCTCTGTCATACCATAAAAAATAAGCCCCCAGTGCATTAAAGGCAAATATAAAGTGTGAAACTAGAACTTTTGAAGGAGACTATAGGGGAATGTGACTCAGGATAGGGAAAGAACTCCTTGAACAAAACCTTAAAAGTAAACACTGACAAGTTTGTATATTAGATTTTAAAACTTCTGTACCATGAAAGATACCACAAAAAGTGAAAAATTAGCCACAGATTATGAGTTACATTAGCAATACATATAATTGACAAAGATTAATATACATAATATACAAAGAATCCCCAAAAACTAAATTAAAAATGGACAGCTAATAGGAAAAATATAGACAAAGCAAATCAAAAAAATTCAGAGGAAACAAAATGACAAACAAATATTTAAAATACATTTGCTGAAAATCGGAGACAGGAAAATTAAAACCATAACACACTAGCACCTGTTCTTGTCAATGACCTGTCTGCATTTAGATTGATTTTCTGCCTTTGCCCTCTTTTTTTTTTTTTTGTATTTTTTTAATTGAAGTTCGATTTTCCAAAATATAGCATAACACCCAGTGCTCATCCCACCAAGTACCCCCCTCAGTGCCTGTCACCCAGTCACCCCATCCCACCACCCACCTCCCCTTCCACTACCCCTTGTTCATTTCCCAGAGTTAGGGGTCTCTCATAGTCTATCACCCTCACTGATATTTCCCACTCATTTTCTCTCCTTTCCCCTTTATTCCCTTTCACTATTTTTTTTATATTCCCCAAGTGAATGAGACCATATAATGTTCGTCCTTCTCCAATTGACTCACTTCACTCAGCATAATACCCTCCAGTTCCATCCACTTAAAGTAAATGGTGGGTATTCATCATTTCTAATTGCTGAGTAATATTCCATTGTATATATAGACCACAGCTTCTTTATCCATTCGTCTTTCGATGGACACCGAGGCTCCTGCCACAGTTTGGCTACTGTGGACATTGCTGCTAGAAACATCGGGGTGCAGGTGTCCCAGCGTTTCATTGCATCTGTATCTTTGGGGTAAATCCCCAGCAGTGCAATTGCTGGGTCGTAGGGTGGCTCTATTTTTAACTCTTTGAGGAGCCTCCACACAGTTTTCCAGAGTGGCTGCACCAGTTCACATTCCCACCCACAGTGCAAGAGTGTTCCCCTTTCTCCGCATCCTCTCCAACATTTGTTTTTCCTGCCTTGTTAATTTTCACCATTGTCACTGGTGTGAGGTAGGATCTCATTGTGGTTTTGATTTGCATTTCCCTGATGGCAAGTGAAGCAGAGCATTTTCTCATGTGCTTGTTGGCCATGTCTATGTCTTCTTTGGTGAAATTTCTGTTCATGTCTTTTGCCTATTTCATGATGGGATTGTTTCTTTGCTGCTGAGTTTAATGAGTTCTTTATAGATCTTGGATATTAGCCCTTTATCTGATATGTCATTTGCAAATATCTTATCCCATTCTGTAGATTGTCTTTTAGTTTTGTTCATGGTTTCTTTTGCTGTGCAGAAGCTTTTTATCTTGACGAAGTGCCAATAGTTCATTTTTGCTTTTGTTTCCCTTGCCTTCATAGATGTATCTTGCAAGAAGTTGCTGTGGCCAAGTTCAAAAAGGGTGTTGCCTGTGTTCTCCTCTAGGATTTTGATGGATTCGTGTCTCACGTTTAGATCTTTCATCCATTTTGAGTTTATCTTTGTGTATGGTGCAAGAGGATGGTCCAGTTTCATTCTTCTGCACATGGCCGTCCAATTTTCCCAGCACCATTTATTGAAGAGACTGTCCTTTTTCCAGTGGATAGTCTTTTCTGCTTTGTGGCATATTAGTTGACCATAGAGTTGAGGGCCCATTTCTGGGTTTTCTATTCTGTTCCATTGATCTATGTGTCTGTTTTTGTGCCAGTACCACACTGTCTTGATGATCACAGCTTTGTAGTACAACTTGAAATCTGGTATTGTGATGCCCCCAGCTCTAGTTTTCATTTTCAATATCCCCCTGGCTACTAGGGGTCTTTTCTGATTCCACACAAATCTTAAGATGATTTGTTCCAACTCTCTGAAGAAAGTCCATGGTTTTTTGATAGGGATTGCATTAAATGTGTAAATTGCCCTGGGTAACATTGGCATTTTCACAATATTAATTCTTCCAATCCATGAGCATGGAATATTTTTCCTTCTTTTTGTGTCTTCCTCGATTTCTTTCAGAGTGTCCTGTAGTTTTTAGGGTATAGATCCTTTACCTCTTTGGTTAGGTTTATTCCTAGGCATCTTATGCTTTTGGGTGCAATTGTAAATGGGATTGACTCCTTAATTTCTCTTTCTTCAGGCTCATTGTTAGTGTATAGAAATGCCACTGATTTCTGGGCATTGATTTTGTATCCTGCCACACTGCTGAATTGCTGTATGAGTTCTAGCAACCTTGGGGTGGAGTCTTTTGGGTTTTCTATGTACAGTATCATGTCATCTGCAAGGAGGGAGAGTTTGACTTCTTCTTTGCCAATTTGAATGCCTTTGATTTCTTTTTGTTGTCTGATTGCTGAGGCTAGGACTTCCAGTACTATGTTGAATAACAGTGGTGAGAGTGGACATCTTTGTCGTGTTCCTGATCTTAGGGGAAAGGCTCCCAGTGTTTCTCCATTGAGAATATTTGCCATGGGCTTTTTGTAGATGGCTTTTAAGATGCTGAGGAATGTTCCCTCTATCCCTACACTCTGAAGAGTTTTGATCAGGTAGGATGCTGTATTTTGTCAAATGCTTTCTCTGCATCTATTAAGAGGATCATATGGTTCTTGTTTTTTTCTCTTGTGATGATCTATCATGTTGATTGCTTCACAAGTGTTGAACCAGCCTTGCATCCTGTTGATAAATCCCACTTGGTCATGGTGAATAATCTTCTTAATGTACTGTTGGATCCTATTGGCTAGTATCTTGTTGAGAATTTTTGCATCTGTGTTCATCAGGGATATTGGTCTATAATTCTCCTTTTTGGTGGGATCTTTGTCTGGTTTTGGAATTAAGGTGATACTGGCCTCATAAAACGAGTTTGGAAGTATTCCATTCCATTCTATCTTTCAGAACAGCTTTAGTAGAATTGGTATTGTTTCTTTTTTAAATGTTCGATAGAATTCCCCTGGAAAGCCATCTGGCCCTGGACTTTTGTGTCTTGGGAAGTTTTTGATGACTGCTTCAATTTCCTCCCTGGTTACTGGCCTGTTTAGGTTTTCTATTTCTTTCTGTTGCAGTTTTGGTAGTTTGCAGTTTTCCAGAAATGCATCCATTTCTTCTAGATTGCCTAACTTATTGACATATAGCTGCTCATAATATGTTTTTAATATCATTTGTATTTTCTTGGTATTGGTGGTGATCTCTCCTTTTTCACTCATGATTTTATTAATTTGAGTCTTTTGTTTTTAATAAAGCTGGCTAATGACTTTATCTATCTTATGAATTCTTTCAAAGAACCAACTTCTGGTTTTGTTTACTTTTCCACAGTTCTTCTGGTCTCTATTTCATTGAGTTCTGCTCGAATCTTTATTAACTCTCTTCTTCTGCTTGATGTAGGTTTTATTTGCTATTCTTTCTCCAGTTCCTTTAGGTACAAGGTTAGCTTGTGTACTTCAGGTTTTTGCCAATTTTTTAATGGATGCTTCTATTGTGATATTGTGATGTATTTCCCTCTCAGGACTGCTTTTGCTATATCCCAAAGATTTTGAATGGTTGTATCTTCATTCTCATTAGTTTCCATGAATCTTTTTAATTCTCTAATTTCTTGGTTGACCCTTTCATCTTTTAGCAGGATGCTCCTCTAACCTCCACATGTTTGAGTTTTTTCCAAATTTCTTCCTGTGATTGAGTTCAAGTTTCAAAGCATCATTGTCTGAAAATATGCAGAGGACAATCCCCATCTTTTGGTATCAGTTGAGACCTGATTTGTGACCCAATATGTTGTCTATTCTGGAGAAAGTTCCATGTGCCCTTCAGAAGAATGTGTATTCATTTGCGTTTGAATGTAAAGTTCTGTAAATATCTGTGAAATCCATGTGGTCCAGTGTATAATATAAAGCTCTTGTTTCTTTGGAGATGTTGTTCTTAGAAGGTCTGTCATTTGCATAAAGTCTTTTGCCCTCTTCTTTATATCACAAGTAACTTCTGGCCTGCAGGTAAGTTTAGCCAAGTGAGAGAGTGTGAGGGGAAATATGGGAACAGATGAAGGAAAGCCTGGCACCTGTCCCCGTCCTCTGCTTCATGGACAATCTCTGGCAGCCTCTATGAACCTCTGTGGCTTCGGCTCTCACACCTCATTCCCCACAGTGGTTTCAGCTTCTAGGCTCTGGTCCCACCACCCAGCCTTCTTCCCGGCTTTATCAAATAGGACTTTTGCCAAATTTGTGTAAGATATTTTTAAGAAATGAAAAACATTGCAGGTATGTTGAATTCCCAGGTACACCACTCTCCAATTCCATTTTTCTCACTCTTACCAGAGGGAAATGCAAGTCCTAGGGGTGATAGTGGCCTTTTACTACTGTGGTTAGCTTCTCAGCTGGGCCATTAACTGCCCAAGCAGTTACCTGTATTAAATTTCCTCTGTTGAAGAGCCTAGAGCATTCCTGGCTAGACCCTCACTGAGACACCATTTCACACTCATTAGATTGACACAGATTTAAAGGTCAGACGACACTATATGCTGACAAAGATACAGAGCAGGTGGGCCTTCCATACATAGCTGCCGGGAGTAGAAGTTGATAAGGCCACTCTGGAAAGCAGGTGGCAATATTTAGTAAAATTGGATATGAGTGTTTCCTATGACCTCTTCCACATCTAGGCATACATACCCACTCAATACTTATTTCCTCAAGAAGGCTAATAAAATAATACTTATTGCACCATTATTTATAGTAGCAAAAATCTGTAAAACTATGCAAATATTGTCATTAAAGTATACTAATAGAATGAAATGCTATTAAGCAGTTGCAAGTATCAACTATAGCTTCTGTATCAATATGTAAAAATTATAATACTGAGTGGAAAAATAATGCATAATCATATATATCTATAGTACAACACCATTTATACAGTTCTAAAAATGTCAATTCTGCATATTCTTTAAGGACACAAAGTGCAGTAAGATTATTTTTTTAAAAAACATAGAGATGATTAACAAATACAAAATTCAGGAAAATTGTTCCCTCTGTAGAAGGCTTGTAGAAGCCATCCCATTGTAGATGGCTTTTAAGGCTTGTAGAAGCCTTTGATAAAGCTGGGAAGAAGGCTTTAGGTGCTTCCTAAGTGATTTTCCACACTTTTGTCTCATCAATGTATTTCATTTAATGTTTTAAAAGAAGTTCTTTCTAAAAATAA
This sequence comes from Vulpes vulpes, assembly GCF_048418805.1. Classification (NCBI taxonomy): domain Eukaryota; kingdom Metazoa; phylum Chordata; class Mammalia; order Carnivora; family Canidae; genus Vulpes; species Vulpes vulpes. Next base: position 84,370,629 of record NC_132788.1, read on the forward strand.
TTGCCATTATTTACATAGAAGAGCCAATAATGGATACCTAATCATGATCCCCAAATTTATGTGGCATAGAAGCTGTCTGGAACTGACAAAAGCTTCTACAGGAAACCTACCTAATTTCTTCCAAAAGGAAACTCCTATCTTACACACATTCACCCCCATCCATCTTCCCAACAACACACTTTTTCCATGTTCATCATCATCAACCATGTCGGCCTGCTGAGACCTGCTCTTGAATGAATGTTGCTTCCAAACACTCTCAACTGCTTCCCAGAGCACTGTCTATCACTGCTGGCCTTCCTATGTCCACTATAGTAAATCCATCTCTGTGATGTGGGGTTTGTCTGCCTCAGTGGAAGTTTCTAGCCATCAGCATTTATGCTGAATTTCTCATTTAGTCTTCAGATCTAGCCTGGCTGCTTGACTTCATTTCACTTGTTTTTTTGTGGGGAGGGGGGTGCGGGGAGGGTTGTTTTTTTCTTTACTTTTCTTTCTTTTCTTTTTTTTTTTTTTTTTTGCCTTCCCCTATTGGCCACTTATATCATTTGTTCATGGGCCAGAGCTCTGTATTTTCACATGACTCATCACTTCACTGTAACCTGTGTCTAGCTTATTAATCTTGGACCAACTGCAGTGTAAAGACCTTGCTAGTACCTTCAGGTGTCCCAGGCTCTTTCTCACCTCCAAGCACTACCACATGCTCCCTCTTGATGCAGACCACTCTTACCCCCCATCCTTACTTTTCCTGCTGATTCTTTATTCACTTAAACCTCAGCTAATCCCTTCCATCTGGAACCCTTCTTGAGCTCCTTGAGACTGGCGCTGCCTACTTGCCCTATTGCAATCAGCATGTAACATCATCTCCCCCTCTCACCCACCAAATTTAAGTTCCATTCAGCCAGGAAAAGTGGTTGCATCATTCATCACAGACTGTCAAGTGTAAAGCCTGGCACATAGTAGACATTCAATAAATATTTCATGAATAAATGAAAGAAAATCAAGGCAGACTGCTGCTCCGCCCCGTCAATTATTCCTCTCCTGGGGAGGGACGTAGTTCACACATCCAGGAAGTCAAAAGGCTACCAAACAGTGACAAGTTGCTAGCAGATTGGTCGGTAAGCCCTTCCAAGTATTTCCCTAGTTTTCTGCGGGACTTTCTCCTTTTAAAAAAATTTACTAGGGTCACAAATTCTATAAGGTCGCATCGTACTATGTAGAGTGAGTTCCTTCATTTGTTTTCACGTTCTTTTAGACCTAAAATATCTGCAGTAATATTTCTAAAATGTCTCTAACCCCTTTCTTCCAGGTAAAATACAGAAAGATTATTTCCACAGCACAGGGCAGAAAGAAAATGGAGAGCACAGAGTCAAAGCACAACCGAAGAAATCACACTCACAAAAGACGAATCAGACACACCTCATTAACACACACCAACTCACGCACTTGTGCATCAGTGATGATCATGGATTATCGTCCCATTCCATTTGTTAGCCTCTCAGAGATTTTTGTCTTTGCTAAATCTACAACAACATGTGAATGTGAGTGTAGAAAGGGAATTCTTATTAACACAGCTTGTCTGATGTTCTCATGCCAGTTTAAACTATCTCTTTAGTTTGTTTCTACAGCAGCAGCTGGGAACAATACTTCTTTCAAATTATCGCAATACTTAATGATATAATGTGATCCCAGGGCAAGCAGAACTAGCTATGGCAAGAGAAAGCAACAAGAGTATAAACCAGCTCTAATCTGTTATAATCGTACCTATTTTTAGCTATGAATATTTTATAGAATATGTATTTGCGTGTTGTATTTATAGATCATTTCATGCTGGTTCCATTTTATGTATTATATGATTGTACATTTAAATATATATATTGTATTTTTTAGAGATGAATATGTTTGGCATTTACTCTGTTAAAATATAAGCTGATTTTTCCCTAGTAAATTTTTCTTGGCATTTCTGTAACAGATTTGTTTTCAAATATTTTTAAGGGAACTTTTTTTTAAAATACATTTTTGCTCAGCTGAATATAGCAAATCTCCAAGGATTCCATGTTTTATTTTATAAACTGCTTAAAATTTTCCAAGGAAACCAAATAGCATTTTTCCTCAATAAGCATTAGGAGACTCTCTGACAATACCCATCAGAGCATGGCACCCAATATATTCCAATATACTTATTCCTGATTTAAGCTCTGTTAATCCTTTACATCTTTCTTCTGAAGAGCTTTAAATTATACTCTTAAGCAGGGCTTATTACTATGAATTTCAAATAGATAAATTAATGTTTATATATATATAAAAAGTCTCCTGCAAATGCAGTTGCCTGTGCATGTGGCTAATAGCTGAATAGTGTGTGCTGAATGCTGGGAGACTCTGCTTAAGTCTAACTTGCAAAACAGTTTATCAGGCAAATATCTCCAGTGCCATTTTTTTCTCTGAAAGCAATGAACTGATCTCAAAAACAAACAAAACACATTGTTCTAGTTAGTATGGTTCTAGCTAGCTGCAGACATAAATTTGGGTGATAACAGTTAATAAAATGCTTAGACCTAAATGTTTAAAAACTGTAAACCACATCCCCTGAGTTTTCTAACCCTGCTCCACCCTTTTCGGAAAAATAATTCCCTTCACTTTTTTTTTTTTTGGTAAGATTTATTTATTTCAGAGAGAATATGGGAATGGGGGGAAGGGCAGAGGGTGAGGAAGAGAGAAGCAGACTCCTGAGCCGAGCTCTGTGTGGTGGAGGGCTCAATCTCAGGATATTGAGATCATGACCCCACCTAGGCTGATATTAAGAGTCTGACATACAACCAACTGAGTCACTCAGGTGCCCCCCTCTTCTTTTTTATTATAAAAAACAAGCCAATGTATCTTCCTTTCAAACGAAACTACCAAAGTTATGACTTGTTTGGGGGATTGTCTTAGTGTAATTCTTTTTTAAAGATTTTTATTTATTGGGGTGCCTGGGTGGCTGAGTGAGTTAAGCCCTCTGCCTTTGGCTCAGGCCCTGATCTCAGGGTCCGGGGATGGAACTCTGCCTTGGGCTCCCTGGTCAGTGGGGAGTCGGCTGGCTGGCTCCCTGGCTTGCTTGCTTGCTTGCTTGCTTATTTATTTATTTAAGAGATAGAGCTCGAGAGTGCACATGACTAGGAGAGGGGCAGGGGGAAAAGGAGAAGCAGACTTCCCACTGGGCAGGGAGCCCATGCAGACATTCATCCCAGGACCCTGGGATCAGGTCTAGCCAAAGGCAGACAGGCTTAACCAACTGAGCCACCCAGGCACCCCAGTATAATTCTTTAAGAATGACTTGGATACCTATTTTCTTTTAAGTAGGATCCCTTTGAAACTGTATGGCTTTTTAACAGTCAGAAGTAGAACAATTAAGTGTACACAAGTTTAGGTCACAAGTTATAAATCAGACAGTTTGATTCAAACCCCCATTTCACATTTCCTAGCTGTGTGCTGCTCAGCAAGTTATAGAACCTCTCTGTGCTTCATTTTCCAAAGAAATAGGATGGTAATAACACTTTAGGCTTAGGATTGTTGGGATAATTTAATAAAAACTCTGCACAGGTTGGGACGCCTATGTGGCTCAGTGGCTGAGCATCTGCTTTTGGCTCAGGGTGTAATCCTGGGGTCCTGGGATCAAGTCCTATATCGTGCTCTCTGCAGGGAGTCTGCTTTTCCCTCTATGTCTCTGCCTCCTCTCTATATCTCTCATGAACAAATAAATAAAATCTTTAAAAAGCAAAACAAATATTCTGCACTGGCTTTTAGCACAGTGCCTGGCATACTGTAAGATCTCAATAAATGTTAGCTGCTACTACCACTGTTATTGCTATTAATTTTGTCTTATAGCAAATAAGCTCCTTTTATTTTTTTCCAGGATTGGCTGAGCACATTGAGGTAATAGAATTTGACAGAGAAAAACCACCAAATACCACCTTATATTCATACAGTAGGTTCTAGTTAACAGCTTTGCTCTAACCTGACCACATTTTGAGCCCTCTGAGGTTTTGCAAGCAAACTGAAGTCACAACATTTCATCAGTGAGGTTTCTTAGTTGCAAAGAAAAAAACAAAACAAAATAAAAAATAGACTGATAGGAGCAGAATAGGAATTTATTGAAAAGGATGTTGGGAAACTCAGAATCACAGGGGAAGGCTCAGAACCAAGGAAAGCCAGGCAGGTGGGATTCAGGCTCACCTCATACCTGAGCAGCCCCTGGGCAAAAGCACATGGACTTAACTTCTGCACTGCTCCCCTCTAGCATGACCCTTTCCTCAGATTCTGGGCAATACCCCTGCTGCCCCTGGAAATGAGCTATTGCTCATACCTCTATTGCTGCTAGCAAGAATCATTCATGTTCAACATTTTTTATAGCTTTAGTAAACTTCCATCATGGATTCTACTCTTTTTCTGGGATACCAGACAATCATAAAATATGTCCTAAAATATACAATCCATTCAACTGTTCCCACACAACTCAAACCTTTAGCAACTTGTGTGACCAACACTGACTGGCCAGACTCATGGCATTCCTGGAATACCTGAAAACTCCAGGGTGCCAAAGTACCTCTTACTTGGCAAGGAAACAGGAAACTGTCAATGACTTAATGTTTTGTTTTGAAAGACATAAAATAAGCAGTTTCATGGAAAACCCTCATAAACCCCCCAAAGAAGTCTTGGGTTCTAATAGATATTTCACTTTTCTGCATTTTTGTTATAGTTTATGAAACTGTATTTAACTATGTTTCCAAAAATATGCTTGTGATGCAGAAAGTAAATTTTTTCTTGCCTATTTAGACAGTGACAGGCATCACCTAGTTGTTATGCCAAGTTCTACAATTCCAACAACTGTCACTGGCTTTCTTCATTGAAAATAATCAATGGCTTTGACAGATAGAAAGGAGAGGATGTAGTGGCATATTTTGATGCATTTTGACAGCATGTTTTAGAGTGGCTGTCCCTGTCAATTTCTGCTTTTTGATTTTTTTTCTAATCAAGACCCAAGGGAAAGTTCTTAGGTTCTCTAACGCTGAAACTTCCCCAAACATAAAGGGCAATGGATACATAGGACTTGTCTGGTTTTTATCCATTGATGTATTCTATATTTTAACTCTTCATTTTAGTCTGGTTTAATTTGTTATAAAATTTGCAAAGACTCAGCTGGACTTAGATGTGTGCTTTCTTGGCAATGAGAAAATGCTTGGACTGACAACTATGTGCAGCTACACTTCATTCGTGGTTCTTTTATAGGAGCTGAAGTAATTTTAAAACTTTATTGGGTAGATACTATGAAATATTAAAATTCCCAGGCCATGAGAAGGTTAAAGGACATTTTCATTATGATTCATTACAAAGACCCAGAATTTCCATCATTATGGCTACCTGAATAAGTGCAAACATTCTTTATTAAAACGTGCTATCATACGGAAGACTTTATATGGAGAAATATCAGAGTCATACTGGCAACTTGTCTATACTTAAGCGACTTTCTATCCTTCTAACAAAAAATAATCTGTTGTGCTAAATACTTTGAAATACTGTTTTGTTAATAGATAATTAAAATGTTAATAGATAATTAAAATGTAGCTAATAGGCCTCCTGAGACTTTAAGGTAAGACTACATGCTGTCATTTAAATGACTCCCTTGGCTCAGGCAGTTGCCAATTCAGGGGAAAGATCCTGCGTCTAGATCCATGGGCAGATAGAACTTCCAAGATTGGGTGGCCCAGGTGGCTCAGTGGTATAGCGCCGCCTTCAGCCCAAGGCCTGATCCTGGAGACCTGGGATGGAGTCCCACACATCGGGGTCACTGCATGGAGCCTGCTTCTCCCTCTGCCTATGTCTCTGCCCCTCTCTCTCTCTCTCTCTCTCATGAATAAATAAATAAAATCTTAAAAAGAAAAAAAAAAAGAACTTCCAAAACTAAGACTATACTCCAAATTGGGTCATCCTCCAAACTGGGACCCTCAAGCCACAACAGGAATCCCTCGTTCTTTGAGTTGTAACCATGGATGCAAGTCAATACAAAGTACAAGAACAAAGAACATGGAACGGCTTCCCAAGTCCACAGGCAGTCACTTCTTCTAGCCTTGTGAAGGTTGTATTGTCCATCTGGGTTGATGTAGTACCTAACTTCCTTGCTTAACACCTCCTGATAACTTGCCTGACATCTCAAAGAGTTTCTTAAAATATTCTTAAACCTTTAGCATCCCTTCCTGCCCCAGGCCTCATGAATAAAACATTTATCCAGTCAGCAGCTTTGGCAGAAAGGAAAAGCCAAGTTCCATCCATCAATGTCAAGAGCTGAATTACCCAGTGATCGCAGAGCCTTTAATAACTGCTTCTTTATGACGATGTTGGTAAATAGCCCAATGCTGCCCACATCTGGAGTCATGGTAAGTATTCCTTTTCTAGCCTGGCAACATACCACCACTATGTACAAATGATGAGTGGCCATTATGATCCCAATGATTGTTCTGTGTTTTCCCATTTGCAATCTGTATTAGTGTCCTAGGGCTGATGTAACAAAGTACTACAAACTAAGCAGCGCACACAACAGGAATATATTGTCTCACAGTACTGGAGCTAAAAGTCTGTAACCAAAGTACCAGCAGGGTTGACTCCTTCTGAAGACTAGGAAGGAGACTCTGATGTTCTCCTAGCTTTTCATGATTTGCTGGCAATCTTTGGCATTCCTTGGCTCATATAAGCATCACTCTGATCTCCATATTCATCATGTGCATCCCCCTTGTGTTCTGCTAGCCACCTGTCTAAATCTCCCCTTCTTATAAGATCATCAGTCAGAGTACCACCCCACTCCAATATGACCTTAACTAACTTAACTAATTCCATCTACCATGACCTGATTTCCAAATAAGGTGACATTCTGAGGTGCTTGGGGGGCTAGGGCTTCAACGCATAAATTTTGAAAGGACACAATTCAACCTATAACACGATCTTTCCCACTCTTCCCAAAGTGCTTTTTCTCCCTCTTGGTTGCAGGAAGATCAACCAAATCTACACATAAAAAACTAATAGGGATTTATTCAGGCCAAATAAAGTCTGGGCTTCCTATACAACCTGATTCACTTACCATTAGAATCAATTACATATTCTACCGTTTTGTGAAGCAAATGAGTAAAGCAATTTTGGTAGAAAATATAAAGTCAATGCTATTGGCATTTTATAAGCAGGTTATTCTGAAACACTCTAAATTGAGAATTTTCAAAAAAGAGAAGTCAAACAAAAAGCTTATCATTTAAAATACCAAAGTCCACATGTGAATATGCAGAAAATATCATTTCTTTCCAAATTTCTATGAAGTATTACTTAAAACTAAGAAGTTGCCAGATTGGGGTTGGCATGGTAAAAGGGGAAGCACTAACTTTCTAAATGAAAAATCATAGGGCCCATAAAATTATTGATAACCCCAGATGGTTTTACTAGCTACCAAACAAAGACAGTATCATATTTTTAATTTTCTCATGGGCCAAACCCCTCTAAATACTCAAGTACATACAAAAATGTATCCTCAGTGCACACACAGAAAAAAAAAATTTCCTAGCATACCCAGAATAAACACACTTCTAGTAGCCTCTTCCATGATATTAATCTCATCACATATGTGGATTTCTTTCACACATCCACAAAGACAATATATATAAATATATATAATATATACAAAATATACTATATATACAAAAATATAAAAATTTGAGATACATGATCATGAGCCTCGGTTTATAAACACAAAGGCAATACAATTCTGTCCAGTGAAAAGACTCAAATTGAAAGGAAGAAAATGCTTAGCATCATACAGACAAAATAACTGACCACACAGTTCATTTCTCTTGGGGTCAAATTGCCTCCGTTTATGTATAGCCAGAAGCCACCTCATTATTCTCAGGCAATGAACAGCCCTGACACCCATACACACAAAGATGGAGTGAAGGAAGAGAGAGAGAGAGAGAGAGAGAGAGAGAGAGAGAGAGATTTCTCTATAAAGAATAACCAAATCCAAACCAAGTATTTTGAGTAGTCTTCCCTTCTTCCATCATTTTCTCCTCAATTTGACAAAGCTACTAGGAAAATAAAACCCTTCCATGAAGAAATTCCTTTCTATACCCGTTTACCCCAGATTCTATTAATGAAATATTTTAAGAATTTGTAAGATTATTAATCCTTCCCTGAAGACCCATCAATGACATCAGCTTATAAACCTCACTAGAACTTCTAAGTAACGGTCTCCACCTCCCCCTGCCCCCAATCCCACCCATGGTGCTGTCATTGTAAATATTGAGAAAAAGTTTCATGTGGCTAGTTTTGTTGTGTCTATTATGAAGAATCAAATCATCTTCAATAATATGTGTTTGTAGTTTTACAAACCATTCTTTCAAGTACACTTGATTAACTATCTCCCTTTGAAAATTATATTTGATATACACAGTAGTGTCCACCTAAATACAAACAATGTATTTGGCTATTAGAGATGTAAACTATAGAAGGCAGTACAGTCCATCTATTACTTGCAATACTCTCTGCCTTTCTATTCACATGCTTTGTAGTTAGATTGATATTCTGCAAATGGGAAGCCAAAAAGAATAACTAAGTCTAATCTTTATATTATGCTCAGGGACGATTCCCTTGCTCAGTTGGGGTTTCATTTCCAGATAACTTTTCTGATAAGTGGGGAACTTTCTCACAAGGACTTTCCAGTTTGCAGTGTCTTTAACACTGTGGCATCTTGGGGTCCCTGGGTGGCTCAGTGGTTGAGCATCTGCCTTTGGCTCAGATCATGTGGGATTCAGTCCCTCATTGGGCTCCTTGCAGGGAGCCTGCTTCTCCCTCTGCCTATGTCTCTCTGACTCTCTGTGTCTCTTATGAATAAATAAAATAAAATCTTTTTTTAATAAAATAAAATCTTTAAAAAAAAAACCCAAACGCTGTGGCATCTTTATGTACGTGCCTTAATGAATCATTAATTTCATTACCACATAATTTCCTCAGAAAGCAACATTTGCAGCCCCATTTCTCAGAGTGACCTACGGAATTTTTTTAATGTAATTGTTTAAGCCCTATGTTCCAAGGATTGCTCTTATTCTGTTCTACAGGAGATGGTAAAGGAGTTTTGCTGAGTCTTCTTACCAGTCCCAAATGCATATCACTTCCCCTTCTTCAAGGGCTGGACCAAGGCTTCTGGAGATCATAGTTCTAAATATAGGTCATTAGTCAATGTCAGTGTGAGCTGTGGCCTATTGCATGTGCCAGAGGAGAAGTAGTTCTCCAGAGCAAGCTCTTATAAATTCTCATAGAAGGCATATGATAAAGTATATATCCAGCCCTGGTTCAAAGTCACCAATGCCCTGAACTTGGAAGATACATTCAACCTAGGTGAACGATCAAAGTTCTGGTCGGAGAAGAGGAAAAGCCTCACCCACCTTCCTGGGGACATTTCACTAAGGTCTGAATTGGGAAGGAATTCTGAAGACAATGATAATAAACATTAACACAGAGAAGCTTCCACAGTTCATTCTTAACAACAATCAAAGCATGTCCATCCCTGAAACTAAGTATCTTTAATAAAATCTAAATGTGCTCTTTTCAACTTCTCCCAGATTCAGTATGAGACCAGGGAAATATGCCTATTGTTACAGTTGAGAAAATGTTGTAATATGAATTGGCAGAGAGCCCAGATGGAGTAAGAAAGCATCCTGGTGAAGGTGCCCAGGTAGTGACCAGGAGAGAGGAATGTCAGTCTCAGTCACCATCACTGTTTCATCACTCAAAGTTCTGTACATGAGAAACTACAGAAAAGCCTAGCTCTTTCCCACTTTTGTGGCTTTGCTTATGCTGTATCTGGTGCCTCAAACATTATTTTTCTGGATTTCACAGGCCTGGGTCTTCATGCTTCAGATTTCAATTCAAATATCAACTCCTTAAAAGGGCCTTTCATCACCATCAGTAACATCTCCACTATTGCCTATCCCAGCAACCCTATCTTCATCCTTCACTGATGGATCAGCTTGTAGCCTGGGCCAAACATCCCAGCAACCCTGTCTTCACCCTTCACTTGCAATCAGCTTGTACCCTGGGCCAAATGCCCCTGAGAGCAGAGACTGTACCTTGACATCACCAGGACAATGCCCAGCACATATCAGATGCCCAAGAAAGGTTGGCTGAATGATGTGTTCTAGACAGCACTATCCGATAGAACTTTCTGGAATGATGGCAATGCTCTATATTATTCTCTCCTCAATATGGTAGCCACTAGGCACATGAGGCTATTGAGCACTGAAACTACTGCTGGCATGAATGAGAAACTACATTTTTAACACAATTTAATCAGTTTGTTTCCATTTAAATAGTTTAATGTAGCTATTGGACGTGACAGCAGGGAGTATAGTTATAGGACACCCCTTGTCAATCCTCAAAAAGGCACACAACTCTTCCAAAAGAGCTAATCTGACTTGAAGAGAAAGAGCTACCCTGAGCTTCCTTTTGGTTTTCTCATGAGCTATTCAACTATACCTAGGTAGGCAGCCTGGAAATTCTTATTAACCTTCCTAATATTTTTCATGGTTACAGGATATGGTATGTATTATGAAGCCAGATACTTTGGACAAAATCTGTAATAAAATAAGTTAAATAATTCTAATTCATTTTGTCATTTTCTGCATACACACAAAACTCAAACATCCTTAAAATGAATAACCTAAGGGATGCCTGGGTGGCTCAGTGGTTTGGCACCTGCATTCAGCCCAGAGCATGATCCTGGAGTCCCGGAATCGAGTCCCGTGTCAGGCTCCCTGCATGGAGCCTGCTTCTCCCTCTGCCTGTGTCTCTGCCTCTCTCTCTGTCTGTCTCTCATGAATAAATAAATAAAATCTTTTTTAAAAATGAATATTTAAGCTAATTCTCTAGAATCTGTTCAACTAAAATAACAAAATGAACCAGAATGGGTGTCTTATTGATTCAATGGGCTGTGGCCCTGAAGGTCGTGTCTGTCAGTTATTATGTCTGTCTCTAGAGGCGAGATACAGAGCTGGCATGGAGAAGTCACTCAGCAAATATATGTGCGGTTTTTTTCCCTTTTCAGCAAATATTTTTTGAATGCATAAATAAATCATAGGGAATCATTCTGTTCAGTTACTCAGATTTATTTATTTTTCTCCTTTTCTTTTCCCATGTGTTGTACCTAATTTATCAACTGAAGTAGTAAAAGCAGATGACTGGGGAAAGGTAAATTGTAGAACATGAGGACTTTTCTGTATACTCATGTTTCTCAAAGTGGCCCAAGCGATGGGTCAGTATCAAGAGAGCAGAAGAGCCTCAGACCCAGGCAAGGCTCAGCTTGGAGTGAGGGCCCTAAGGGCCCCATTGGCCAGTGCCACTTTCACGCAGCTATCCACAAGAATAGCCACTGGCTGGCCCTGGAGGTCTGTCCTCAAGACACTGTCAGGGGATGCCAAAGAAGGGAAAAATAGAACAGGGTGTAATTGGCAAATAAGAAACCAAGCGTGTTCTTCATCATTCTGATCTGGATTTAGTTGCTCTTGAGGTTTGCAGTTCTCTCTCAAAAAACACAGCTCCTACCAGCATCTCTCACTTGTACAGCACAGAATTGCACCACTCTTCTCTTTCCTTTAGGCTCCTGTCTTGCAAATGAATCCAGATATAGTCTGTGCTTCTCATTTGAAAGTGGCAGCTCTAGCAAATTATTTCCATAAGAATTAATAATCACCCTTTTCTGTATCCCTGTCTTCCCCCTTTCCCTTTCTTCTCTTCTCTTTATGATACAGTGAATCACAGTCAGAATTTCCTCTTTTTGATCTAGTTAGAAAAATAGGCTCATTGCCTCAATATTGACAGCAGCTGCAGCTGGATTGCCCCAGGCCAGAAATCCTTTGTCTGAAACAAACAAACAAAAATTCTGCCTCTCCCCTTTTCCCCAACTGAAGCCTGTCACCTGCCTCTCAACTGGGAATCTAACCCACAGGCATTTACATCACGAGGTTTGTTTTTATAAGTTATAGCAAAAGGCAAAATGAGCATGGTTCTCTGGCTACCGGGCAGATTTCCCAGTGCCTAATTTGTTAGGGATGACATTTCTGTTAATACCCTTGTATTAAAACTGAAGCCCATATTTTCATTTCACCATAATATCACATCATGCCACTTAATAAGAGAGAGCCATCAGGAATCATTACAGAAAAGACATATAGAACTTTATGTGACTAAGTTGTATATTGACTTTTGGCTAATGTTTCAAAATAGTTTCATTAAGTTATGTCAAAGAAAGAGAAAAAGAAAGCCAGAAAGAGAAACAAACACTTGGACTCTCAGAGTAGGATGCTTTGGAAAACAGTAACAATAAATACTTTTGCACTCTGTTTGCAATTTTTCATCCATTCCATTATGCATTGTATGGAGCACCATTTTTCTTTAAATGGGTTTGATATGAAATATCCTGTTCTACTGGATCAGATATTATTAGGTTCCAATTAACTCCGAAACCAGCTGTGTCTGAGAAGGATAAATATTTTTTTTTGGAAAAAATAGACATTAACACTGAGGCTCTCTTTCTGCCAAATGACAAACTTCCATAAAGTACAAAGTAAGGTTTAATCCAATCTCTTTGGTGGCCATGATGGGATGTCAAAGCATTTGTGACAACACATCCAGGAAAATACTAATTTCTAATGTGACAAGACAGCAGTGAAGATAATATGCAGAAATTCTTCGCCCATTAGGGTTAATCATAAACAGAAGAAAGAGATCACGTATGCCAACTTTCAGTCATATGTTAAACTTTTATAGAGAACAGTACGCATGAGAAACAGCTGTCTTCATATTCTGATTTCCAGAGAAGATAGTGGGAACATCTTAAGAAAATGCAGCAATCAACAATTTCCCTTTTAAAGAGTAAGGGCCTTCTCCAACACCGTCCACATCATTTTCTCCTAGACTTGACTGCAATTTTACAACAAGAATTTACAAATCCTCCAGAAGCTTTTGTTAAAAATGAGAAATTCTTTGCATAGCAGAAGGTGGTTGTCTCTCCTCTTAATTCTCTGACCCAGCAAAAATTACTGTCAACTATCCACCCAGTTGAGGGATATTGATTCTCCTGTTGCCATGGCAACACATTAGGTGTCAGGTCTGTGTGTCTTATACTCAGTGTCTAATCTGTTCCTCCTGGCTTTTGGATTTTGACACTTTCTAAGCCTTAATTAGTTTATTTGATGGGACCTGCACATTTTATTTTTATACTAAGTAGCTATTGAAAACATAGTCATCCAGAGAACAGATCACAGAGGTAAAAATCGGTGCACTGTCGGGCCGACCAGAGATGACAAAGAGTGAGAGTAAAGTGGGAGGCACAGGCTCTGCTTGCTGCTCCTCAGATATTAGGGAAAAATCAAAACAGTTTTTGCCATCTGTCACATAGCACACTGTGAAAATTATGGAGCTGTTCGTTTTGACGTTTGAGGAACATTCTGCCATTGTGATTAGATCACAATAATATTACCTAGTCACTAAAGGTTTGGATCAATGCTCTTTAATATTTTTCTTCTCTGAGAATCTCTGCCTTAACTTATTTTTCGGTGGGAACATCTGCTAAGCAATTCACTTAGAGATAAATATTTCACACAGGTAAAAAAAGCAGTTAGGATGGGAGTCCCAGTACAGCCGATGACTTAGTTAAGTTCGGAGAGTTAATCATAAAAGAAAATAAGGGGAAAAAACCTCACAAAGGATTACTATCCCAGAACAAAATGTTACTCCAGAGCAACAATTCTCAAAGTGTGGTCCTTGGAACCCCAGAGGAAGGAGAAAGTGGGGTCCAAAGAGCCTTGTAGACAAGTCACTATGTCAAACCTATTGTTGTGATAAACCTTAAGACATTATTGCCGTTTCTGCCCTTTGACCTTTATACCAGTGATGCAAAAGTAACTGTGATAAAACGAAGAGGTTTGGCACAGTCAAGGCAATCTCTCACGCGCGCGCACACACACACACACACACACACACACACACTCCCTCCCCGCAACTCTTCCCTGCACACTGGCATGTAGAAAAAGAGGAGGAATATACTTTTTTAAAGGCACTTGATATGGAAGTTTAAAAAAAAATGTAAACCTATTAAATCTTGGCCCTTGAGTACACATCTTTTTACTATTCTGTATGACAAAATAGGAAAGTTGCATAACCCACTTTTGTTGCCAACTGAAGCAAGATGGTTGTCTCAAGGAAAAGCCTTGCATGATTGAGCAGAGAGCTGAACTAACCACTTTTTTAATGGAACACAATTTTTATTTCAAAGAACAATGGACACACAATAGTACTAATGCTTGGGTATTTGGCAGAAATTTTTTTCTAAATTAAAGACAGTGGAACTCTCATTTCAAGGAGAACTTACAGTATTTGTTACCAATGCTGAAATGTAAGCTTTCAAGCAAAATTAAGGTGTTGCATTTTTTTCAAAATTTGTATCTGTGAGCTTAAAAGCTTTCTAGTACATAAAGACTTTTTCTGATAAGGTGAATTATGATAGTAATGAATGTATTTTTATATTATACACTGAAATTTGTCAACATTTGATAGATCCACACTAATATTTTCCAAATAATCAATGCATGATGTTACAAAATCTTTCATAAGTAAAAGGCCCTTTCAAAGCAAAACAAAGACCAACTGATTTTAATTTTACAGAATATAAAACATTAATTCATAGCTTTTGAAAAACTATCACTTGTCAAGTTTAGGTGTATTATTAAAGAAGAATATCCATAATTATATATAATAGAACATTAAAATAGCGATCTCTTTTACAGCTACACATCTGTGCAAGACCAGATTTTTCTTCATATACTTCAACCTTCACGAACATATCACAACAAATTGAATGCAACTTGGCAGATAAAAGAATCTGTCTTCTGTTAACCCATAATAAAATGTTTGCAAAATTGTAAAACAATGTCATTCTTCTAATTTCTTTTTGTTTTGGAAAACATACCTGTTGTTCATTTGAAAAATGTAGTTATTATGTAAAGGTTTATTATCTTAAAATGAATAAATAAAGTTAAGAATTTATCATCTCTAATTTTTAATATAGTAAATATTTAACCAAAGTCCTTCAGAGTTTTAAAATTTTGTAACTGTAAGAGATAGGAGACTGCAGAATTTGAGGACCATTATTCCATGGAAGGTCAATGGGGGGACTTTCCAAGGTACTGAGAACACAAATCGAGGACCTAGGGCATACAGGAGGGTGGGTTCTTAGAAATCAGTTTCTCCATCTAGGCAACAATTAAATAAGGCTTTGACTTCTTATCCCCAAAGTACAGACAATAAAATTCCAGAGCAAGGAAAAGACAGCCCAAGTTTAGCCCCAGGACATAATTCTATTTTCTTGGTAAGACATATTTCTTTCTTTTTTCATCCTTCCCTAAATTAGCAACATCCCATTCTATATTAACATAACAAGATGTTCTGGCATCACCAGAGAGTCTATAACACCAATTATTATTTATAAAAACAGAAATCAGGACATGAAGTGACACGTTTCACCTTTTAACAGACACCATTCTCAATAACATTCTTCTGCTGATGCATTTTATACTATTTAAATAGAAATCACAAAGCCTAATATCACTAATGCATGGCTAATGGTAGACTAGCCAATATGATACCATGTTTCTGACAGTGATTGGCATCTTGGACCAATGTAACCATTCTAGACCATCAGATTAAGACCTAGATCACACTAACATCAGAAAAATTTTGAGAGGCAATACATCTTGCAACACTTAGTAGAATTCAATGATTTGAACCTTCAAAAGCATAAAATATTATCCCATTTATCATGCTGGGAATGAGTGAAACCAAGTAAGTCAAAATAAGAACTCTGTTCCCCATGTATGTTTTTCAGAATAAATCAAATAGTAACCATTATTTAGCATGGACTATTTGGCAGCCTACATCCAATGTTGGAGAGACGGGTTCTTAGTTTCCCATTAGTAAATATAAAGATTGACTTATTTCACTGAAGGAAGGGAGAAGAAATGGGTAGGAAATATCAGAAAGGGAGACAGAATATAAAGACTCCTAACTCTGGGAAACGAACTGGGGGTGGTGGAAGGGGAGGAGGGCATGGGGTGAGGGTGAATGGGTGACGGGCACTGAGGGGGGCACTTGACGGGATGAGCACTGGGTGTTATTCTGTATGTTGGCAAATTGAACACCAATAAAAAATAAATTTATTATTAAAAAAGGTAAATATAAAGAAATATCACTTATTTACCTGAGTCCAACACCATCCAAGCAGGTTGACAACTGGATCTTCCATCTCATATTTCATCACAGAACTAGGTAATATAATAAAACAATTATCAAAATCCAGCCTGGAACCCTTCTATACTTCCCCACATATTTTGCTTCTTTAATTCTGAAATGAGTGGCAGCTTCAGGAAAGGGAGACATAAGGGATCAGGCCACACACCATTCTCCAGAAATTGCTCTTTAGACCTCACCTTTTTAGGTAGCAAAATGAGCAAACCAGATTTTCTTTGCTTCCACACCCCACCTTCACCCCCACCAACAGGTTCATTTTCTCTTCTACAAGCTACAAAAACAGTGATGCTGATTTTATAACGACAGTACCAAGGTACATACTTTTTTTTAGACTGCAAGTCAATTTTATTGTATAAAATTAAGACTTCCATATTTCTAAGTCTACTAAGGATAAAAATAGCAGCAACAAGAATCTCTGAAGATTATTTTCAATTATTCACAAAAAAATGTTAAATGTTTATCCCCACTCTCCCAAAACTAGCAAAGTGACATGACCAATGTTTTATGAATAATCACTATAAAAACACCAAATATTTAAAAGGAGCATATCCAAAAATGATTTCTTGACTTAATGATATTCATGGCAGGGGGTAGTGTGACCCTAAATCCCTTGGAAAATTTAGCCAGGCCACCTGGTATCTCCTTCCCCACTCACTATTTTCAAATTCAATAAAAGCAATATCATGTTTCCCAAGTATGAAACCTATTTCCTTGAAACCAGGTAATTTAGTAGCTGATAGCATCATCCCATGAGTCTCCTCTGGTAAGTTATTATGGAATAAGATACTGTTTGGAGGATAATGGTGAGGATCTGGTGTTGGATTTCTTTGGGGGTTAACTAAGTCTGAGGCTCCATGACCAGGACTTTCTTGTAACAACAGTCTATTCCATTGTTCTTTCTTTCATTTGTCAGCAAAAGTACCACTCATTTTGATATGTCAGAATCTGTTTTTGCATTGAGCATTTGCATTGGTTTATCACAAGATAAAAATTCTTTTTTCTCAAGGTATTTCTTCATAAGACCAGTTCTTTAAATAAAATAGGCCTTCACTCTCTTCTTCATTGCTATAAGAATAAGGGGAAAGGGCATACAGGACCTCTTACATTTTTTCTTTTATGTCGCTGATATAAATTTTGTAATTTAGTCTGATATCCCTGTTTTGGGTTAAATACAATAAGCAAAGTAAGACAAATTAGCTCTTAAAGAGTCAATTCCAGCCAAGGATACCCTTTAATAGTTTCCAAATTACTATCAATTAAATCATCACCCTATAAGTCAACAATTTTGTTGTTTCATTATTAAACCAACATAACCAACCGTACTGTCAATTGTTAGCCCCTCTTCACTAAAGATTAAAATTTTAAAACTTTGGTGCTAAACCACTATGAAGAATTTTAAAAACACAGTTCTTTTCCAGCAAATAGACAATGGACTCCATGCAGACGCCAGTAAAAACAAAAATTAAAAACAAATTATGCTTAATTTATATTTCTTAATATTTCCTCTTAACATCATTCCTCTTCATATTGCCTTCAGTCTTGTAAAATTATTATTCACAGAAAACAAAATCCCTCCTGGACTCTTCACTATCCTGCTTTCTCACTTCAGGATTTAAAATATGCAAGGAACTTTATTATCAGGGAAGAAAATACAATTATGCCTCTCAACTTATAGGAAGGACAGTTGTTATGGGCTTGCCACAGGGAGATTTCATTATTCTCAAATTATGCATTGAATGCCTTTGTAATAGAGCTAGTAGAATCCCTGTTTCAGGAATAGGCATCAAATTCAAGAAGATGGACCATTGTTTTGATGCACCCTGTTTGCAGTAGTTGGGAACAAAGATTAATAGTCAACATATTCTTTACATGGGGGCTCCTTGTTTTCATGCCTGATATCTTTTTATTATAATGCTAATATACACAGAAGGTAGAATTTACCATTTTAAAGTGCACAACTCTATGGTACTAAGTACATTCACAGCATTATGCCAACATCAGCATGATCTAATTCCAGAAGTTTCTCATCACCCCTAAAGGAAACTCTAAAGCCATTGTACCTATAGTATTTTAAACCATGGATTGGATGCTTGGTTTGGGATCAGAATTTCCTTATTCCTCCCTTTCTATCTCTAGTAGATGATTATAGTTGGAGCATAAGCTCCAAAATCTAATCGCCTGTATTTAAATTCTGTTCTTGTGCCTACTCATTCTCTCTGAGCTTTGTTGTTCTCAACTGTGAAATGGGAGCAGTCATAAAATCTCTTATAAAGGCTATGAGGAATAAAGTGGAGCATATACAATCCACTCAGTTCAGGATCTGTCAAGTATTAAGAACTCAATATATGCTTGACACATTTATTAATTTATATTTTTCATCACAACCTTCCATGTACCAGGCACCATTCTAAATGCTGTATAAATATGAACTTTAAAATTCTTAATAATCTCAAAAGGTAGTCAGGATAACCAACTTCATCTTACAGATGAGGAAACTCAGGCACAGAGAAGGTAAGTAACTTGCTTAATGTCACACGACTCATAAGTTAAAGAGCCAGGATTCAGACTAACAGAGGCCATGTTCTTCACTACAATGCCATACTGCTTCTACATTATTACTTCCACTTATTAAATTCACTCCAAAACGTATATGTGGTTACTCTTTCCTCATCTACTTTTTCCTTATCTATCTTTGTCTACTACCTGAAACAATTTAATGTTGTCAAAAAGGCCACCCATATTCCTATCTTTTTTATAGAACATCTTAAAGTGTTTCTGTGTATTCCTTCCTTTTATTTTTCACTAAATGTGTGATTTTTAGACTCATGAGTCAGGTATTAAGATCAAATACATTTGAGGGAATAAATTTTTTGCATGATTATGCTATATACATCACTGAACACAAGAGCAAACAAAATTGCATATGTAGTCTCCAGTCTGACATCAAAGCCTTGGTTCTATAGATCATCCTGCAGCCCTAGGGCACAGTTTCGGAAATACTCCTCAACTTAATCCCAGGATAGAGGGGAAGAGAGATTATGGGAAAACCAACACATCATCTTCAGGAGTCCAAATTATATATAAAGTGAAGGAAACCAACATCACCCAACCACATGTGCATACCAGTGTGTGAATGAGATGCCAGTCTAACAAATACCACTTCCAGTTACCATAAATTATTAGCAGAGATGTGCATATTTAAACAAAGCAAGCTTACTGGAAATCCAGGGCAAGATGCTTCATTACATGATTAAAGAAAAAAAAAAGTACAGGTTCTGATAAAATAAATTTCCCTTGAGGCACAGTTGTTTTTCTTTGTACCTTCAAAAGGATGAAAGGGCTTCATATTACTTGGAGGTATGTCAAATTCAATTTCTTTCCTTTTTCCTCTTTTTCTTTAATTACAAAAGTAATATATGCTCATTGTAAGGAATTCAAACAATATAACAGTAAATAGAGTAAAATAAACTTCCTCTCTTGCCGTCACCATCTTATAACCCTAGTCCTCAGAGACAACCATTGCCAATACTTTAGAATAAAACCTTCCTATTTTTTTGCACATATGTAAGCATATATGGATATGCAAAAGCAGGGATATACATCTTCAAAAACACAAAAATCTAACTTTTGTGTTTATTAACCATGGGGAAAAAAGTATAAAAAAGACAAGATAGATTGCAGAAGTTGAAGACATATTGGGTCTCCCATTAAGAGCTGCTGACACCTAGAAAATAACATCAAATTGAAAAGAATTGCAGGGACAAATTTAAAATGAACAGATCTTTTAGCTGAGAACACAAAGCATCATTCAATAAACAATGTATGTCTAACTCCAAACTGTGACCAATTTAGTTTAATTGGTTATACAACCACTCCTCCTAATCAGAATTAGGTCAATAGTACCACCAGCTTTGAAGATTTATGTTAGGTGATGCTTAGAAATAGAAAAAAATTACTGTATATACTCATCGCTATTCACATTCTTGCTGATTTGACATTTTCCACAACAGCCTTGCTAATGCACTGCTCCGTTGCTCAAAGTATCCTTCCCCTATCCCCCCATATTCCTTCCATCTGCCTAAAGCTTATTTGTACTTCAAGCAACAGATTATTTCCTTTTACCCCAGAAAAGACTTTCTTCTTTTACCCCAGAAAAGACTTTCTTCATCACTCTGACCCAAAGAGATTACTTTGCTTTCTGAACTCTACATGGTGGGTATGACACTCTGTGATTAACCAACCATTTTATGTGCTAGTTTGATTTTGTCCCTAACTAGATCATATGCTATTGAGTAAGGGCATCTCAAGCATTTCCAGGTTGCCTGGCATGATACACCTACTACTCAATAAAAGAATTTTTTGTAAGAAATTTATTTCAGTTGCTATAGACTGTAATCAGATATTGACCACTGTTCATGGTTCAAGAAATAAAAAGTGATTTCCCAAAGCTTATAAGTTCTTAATTCTAAAATTTAAAAGGTTAATACACTAACCAGGACTTCTTAACTCAAGGCCCCAGGATAGACTCTGAAGCATCTCTAAGGCCTCTGAAATTATTAGCAACACTGAGGAGTGTTCGTGGGTATCAAGGATGGGTAAGAGAAAGTCTGTGGCTTTCATTATACGCTCCATAGAACTTGGGTCTCAAAAGGGTTAAGAAACATTATTTAGGTCACAAGGAGATACAAAGTATTTGGGGAGAAGGTGGTGGCATTTGGATAGCAGTATGGAGCTTGGATAACACAAAGGATTTTACTCTTTTCATAGATGAAAGTATTTGTAGGAGCACTTGTTTCCACCCCTCCATTTCAACCAGATGCTCAAATGTTTGACATTAATAAACTATCTACCTTTTGATATTTTTCAATTAGTTGAAAAATAGCCAGTCATGACCATAAACCCCCTTTGTGGCAGGAGACTGCAGCAGGGAGGGTTATAATGAGAAAAATGCCTCAGGCCAGAGAGGGTTTACATAAAAATGAGGACTGAACCTTAATATGATCTCAAACCTCAGTACACCATTCCACACTCAGTTAAATACATGCACGCAATACTGCAAATTTCTCTTACTATTGGTATGTGCTTATGCATAACTGGTATGAATGATCTTTAAAATAAAACATGGCTCTGAGAACCCATGTATAATCCTTCAGCTCCTTAGAGGATATTAGTAAGAATGATTCTAGAGTATAATACTCAAGCCAAAAAGAAGACTGGTGAGTAGAGCTCATTATTTTTGAAACTTGTCATGCCCCGCAATAGAAAAAAACACGTCATTTGCTCTGACTTAAATTAGAGCTGGTTTCCCACTGAGTAGTGTGTTGAATCTTTGGCAGAATAACAGATTATGCCTTAGACAATTACACATCCATCTTGGGATGAGCCTGAACCCAGCAGTATTTAGACATATCTCGATTTCAAATGATGGAAACAATTACCCCTTTACAAGACTGGAAGCAAAATCTGTATTTCCTGGGAATCGGGACATCTGGGGTTTAGTCCTGAACATGTCATTAATAAGTATGTGACCTTGGACAAATTAGTTAATTCAATTTCCTCATATATAAAATCAGGGGGTTGGATTCTGCCTCCTCTCTGCTCCCTTCCACCTCTAGCATTCTAAAGCTTCAGTATTACTTTGAAGGCAGTGAATAGGTTAAGAGATTTCTGATAAGAAGAAAATACGAGAAAAAAAATTATCTTGCTTTAAGAAACAACTAAAAACTTAAAACTTGAAAACTCATGTTGGATTATGGATCTGTAAGATGGATCCTGTTGTTTTATTAGGTATATAAATAAACTGTTTTAGATAATTTGCTAACACTTAAATTTCAGGTTTCCTGATTCCAGTCTCTCTCTGGAGGTGAATATCATTTAAACATCTAAGTATGATGGAGTCAACATCTAAAAGGCATTTTGTTGTTTGCTCATTTTGGATGGTCATACATCAAGTTTTCTGAAGTTTTGTTCACCCAGGACCAAAAATCTCTTTAAAGAATGTCTCTGTTCATTTAACAATTCTTATTTGTTCAACTACCACATGACAATAAAGGACCATGTACTGCAAAACTAGGAGGTCTTGATGAAGTTGGTCTTAGAAACTGGGATTTTTAATGTGTACAGCTCTGTCATCTTGAACCAATGTCTAAAGAGATAAGAATAATTTATCTCCTTTAGTTAACAGTATTTCAATGGGAAAGAAAAAAAGCCATATACATATACCTCTAACTTGAGAAACTTTCTTTCAGAGCTAAGGAGGAAAGGCATAGAAGAGGCTCAAGGAATGTCTGGTGCTCTTAAAACAAGTAAGAACAATGTCACCTGGGGAATGGTTTCTTTCCAAAGATTTAGTGTCAATTGCCAGAAAGTAAAAATAGTTGAAAACATGGACCAAAGGCTTTTTGCACTCAACAACTCATTTCTGGAGGTGAGCAAGATTACTTCTGAATTCACTGTTGACATAAATGAGCTTTTTAGTTTGAAAACTATACAAATCACCACTTCACTATCTAAATCTTCAGTCATATTAGGTTGTCTTTCCATATCTTTTCTTTGCAATGAATTGCCCAAGAACCATAATTCTCCCTCAGGATATATTTAGTCAATCATTCACGATATGCAGCTGAATTTTCTATCTGGGCAAAGCTTACCTTCCTTAAATAAAAAAAATATATATAATTATAGGTTAAATCAATAATATTAAATGGTTGATGATCCAGATAAATCCATATTAACTTTTACCTGCAGTGTCTTGACATCTTTATTCAATGAAGTTATGAGGACCTGCTATGTACTAGCTGCCTTAGCAGATGATGGTGATACATGGAAGGTAAAATACCACATCAGTATCACAGTACCAGGAAGTAAGCCATTTAAAGTGAGAAGAGATTGTATATTTTCTTTAGTGAAACTATGACTTACAAAGTTTAAGAGGAGAGACTTTCTTCAACTCAAAATTTGTGTCCTCATCTGTAAAATTGGGAAAATACTATTGATCTTATAGGTTGTGAGGATTAGAGGATAAATTATTTGGATCCTACATTTGTTGGCTCTTACTGCTAAAACAAATACTGTGGCAGGGTGGGGTGGTGGGGGGTGAAGCTTAAACAACAGAAATTTCTCTTCTCATGCTTCTGGTGGCTGGAAGCCTAATATCAAGGAGACAGTAGAGTTAGTATCGGGTTAGACTTCACTTCCTAGCTTGCTGGCAGCTGCCTTCTTAGTGTGCCTCTCAACCCCAGATCCCTGTCTCTTCTTATAAAGACACCAGTCCTATTCAATTAGAGTGCCATGCTTATGATCTTATTTCACCTTAATTACATCCCTGAAATTGCTATCTCCAAACATAATCATATCGGAACTTAAGGGCTTCAACATACGAATTTTAGGGTAACACAATTCAGTTTATGATAAACGCTTAACACAGTTCCTGGCACATTAGTTAACATCTTTTGAGAGCTCACTACAATTGCTCTGGTTATTTTTATAATAGGAGTTAGGAATATTTCCCTTTATAAACTTAAGACAGCTTAGAAAGATTGTGTGATTTTAAAAGTAAAAAAATAAAATAACCATAAAATCTTTTCCAAAAGCCTCTGTACCCTCATCACCTCCTAAAGGGAATTGTTTTCCTTAGGCTGGAACTCATTATCTATGGATTGGGGTCCCTACTGACACATGGTCCCCTTTCTGATATTGGTCATAAATATAAAATACTTCAGGATAAACCTCTCAGCCCCACAGTGGCTGCCCAAACCCTGCTCATCTTCCAATCAGTTCATCCAGGCCTAAACAAGGCACTGCCGTTGCCTACCCACTGTAGTACCAACACAGCTGTTACAGTCCAGAAAGCAGGGCCCAATCTACACAGACAGGAGCCATTAAAGTATTTCTCTTTGCTTTAATGAACAGGCTTCAGAAGCAGTACACTTTCCAGAATGAACCTCCACAATATCTACCATGACTCTCCTTTTGGCACAGGGAGAAAAACCATCACTTCAGGAAGCTGTGACCATTTGGCTGAGCCTTTGTCCGTGGGACTCCAATGAGATTCTCTTTCCGTAAATCAGAGAGACAGGAGCTGGTAAGAAATGGAAGCTGTTTTGTCATCCTTTGAGGATGCCCAAAACAACTACAAAAAGCCCTTACCTATTCCAAAGAGCTAATTTGCAATGCAAATATTACATTAAAATCAATATTTTATGTGCTAACTTGCCTTCTCAAAAACAAGTGCCTGCTGAGCTTTGGGGGGGAATTTATTTACAGGTTAAGACCATGGAGTCAGAGACTCTTAACCCTAATGCTAGTTTTTCTGGTGCCAGACAAGTAAACCTAGGGTAGAGGAGTTACCAAGGGATGAACATATAAATGTCAAGAATACATGCGAGTAACTTAATACCCGATTAACCTCTTACTCAAACTGTGCAAGCATCTATTGGTATGTCAGTCATTGTAGTGATAGAATCTTCCCAAAGTAAAATATATTTCAATAAGAGATATTTTTATTTTGGCTCAAGATAAACAAAACACAAAAACCAAAAAGCCTCTAAATGGGTGATATTCCATCCCAACAAATGATACACACTCAAAAAATTCTCTTTCTTCATTTCACCTGCCCCCACCCTGACCTAAAACATCATCCTCTCTTAACCACGCAAAATTCTTCCTTACTGGTATGCCTGTTCATATTCTTTCCCAGCTTCCAATCCAATCCTTTTTTTTTTTCCTTTTAATTGTGGTAAAAGATATCTAACATAAAATTGATCACTGCCACCACTGTACAGTGTACAACCCAATGTGATTACATACACTTACAATGCTATGTAACCATCACTGCTATCCATCTCCAGAACTTTTCATCAAACCAAACTGAAACTCTGTACGCATTAAATAATAACTTCCCCAGCCCCTTGGAAACATCTGTTCTACCTTTTATCTCTGCGAATTTGGCTATTCTAGATATTTCACATAAGTAGAATTATATAATATTTTTCCTTTTGCATCTGGATTATTCCACTTAGCATAATATATTCGAGGTTCTTCCAGGTTGTGGCCTGTGTCAGAATTTCCCTTTTAAAGGCTGAATATTTCACTGTGCATGTGTATGTGTACACACAGACTTTTTAATTCATATATATACATACATACGTACAAACTTTTTATTTATTCATTTTTTGGTGGACATTGGGATTGTTTCCATCTTTTGGCTATTGTGAATAATCCTGCTATGAATGCCGATGTACAAGTATCTGAGTCTCTGCTCTCAATTCTTTGGGGTATAGATCCACGAGTAGAGTTGCTGAATCGTATCGTAATCCTCTGCTTAATTTTTTTGAGGAACTACCATACTGTTTTCCAAAGCATCTGCACTATTTTACATTCTCACCAGCAATATACAAGGGCCCCAATTTCTCCATATCCTGTTGCTTTCTAATATTTTTATTATAACCTTACTAACAGATGTGAAATAGTATCCCATTGTGCCTTTGATTTGCATTTCCCTAATGAATAGTGATGTTGAGCATCTTTTCATGTTTGTTGGCCATTTGTAGGTCTTCATTGGAGAAATGTCTATTCATGTACTTTGCCCATTTTTAAATTGAGCTTATTTTTTATTGTTGAGTTAGAGTTTTTAATATATTCTGGATATTAATCCTTTATCAGATATATGATTTACATACATTTTCTCATTTTGTTGGTTCCCTTTCTACTCTTCTAGTAGTGTTCTTGGTTGCCTGGAAGTTGTTTTGTTCTGTTTTGGTTTTTTAGATTTATTTATTTGAGAGAGAGAGAGTATAAGTGGGAGGGGGAGAGGGACAATCTCAAGACTCCCTGCTGATGCAGAGCCTGATCCCGGGCTTGATCTCATGAGTCTGAGATTATGACCTGAACTGAAATCAAGAGTCAAATGCTGGTGGGCAGCCCTGGTGGATCAGCAGTTTGGCACCGCCTTCAGCCTGGGGCATGATCCCGGAGACCCGGGATCAAGTCCCACATCGGGCTCCCTGCGTGGAAACTGCTTCTCCCTCTGCCTGTGTCTCTGCCTCTCTCTCTCTCTCTCTCTCTCTCTGTCTCTATGAATAAATAAAATCTTAAAAAAAAAAAAAAAAGAGTCAAATGCTGGGACACCTGGGTGGCTCAGCAGTTTAGTGCCTGCCTTTGGCCCAGGGTGTGATCCTGGAGTCCCAGGATCCAGTCCCACATCGGGCTCCCTGCATGGAGCCTGCTTCCCTCTGCATATGTCTCTGCCTCTCTCTCTGTCTCTCATTAATAAATAAATAAAATCCTAAAAAAAAAAAAAAAGAGATACTTAAATGAGTGTGCCACCCATGCACCTCTGTACAGAGGTTTTAAATTTCGATGAAGTCTTATTTTCTTTTGTTGCCTGTAGTTTTTAGCATCCTATCAAAAAATTCAATGTCAAGTCAAATGATGATTTTCCTTTATTTTCTTTTAAGAGTTTCATAATTTTAGCTCTTATGTTTATATCTTTGACCCATTTGGGTTAACTTTTATGTATATTGTAAGATAAGGGTCTAACTTCATTCTTTTGCATGTGGATATCCAGTTTTTCCAGCACCACTTGATGAAAAGAATTTTTCTCACCCATTGAGAAAATCTCTCAGCATCTGTGTCAAAAATCATTTGATCTTAAATTCTAGAATTTCTGTCTGGGCTCTCTATTTCATTGGTCTGTATGTCTGTCCTTATGTCAGTATGACACTATTCTGATTACTGGATCTTTGTAGTAATTTTGGAAGTCAGGAAGTCTGAATGATCTTTGTTCTTTTTCAACACTGTTTTTGGTTGTTTAGGATTGGTTTTTCTCTTTCTGCAAAAACAATCATTTTTTATAGGGATTACATTGAATCTGTAGATTGCTTTGGGTAACCTTATCATTTTCATGCTAGTTAGTCTTCCAATTCATGAACACAGGATGTCTTCCTATTTATGTCTTTTAAAATTTCTTTGGGCAATACTTTGTAGTTTTTCAGTCCAACCCCATCTGGACACAATAGCTAGAGGGAGCTTTTAAAATTATCAATGAGATCATATACGTTCTCTACCTAAAATATTGCAATGGCTTACCAATGTCCCTGCAAACATACCAACACCCACATGGTCCCGCATGACCCATACCCCACCTACTTCCCCAACAGTATCTCACCATGACAACCACCTCTTATGCCCCACTCTTGAGCTGGCATCCTCTGCTTTAAGCTTCTGTTTAGAAGCTTGTCAAGTTTTTCCCCACCTCAGGGTCTTTGTATACACTAGTTCTTCTGCCTAGAATTCTTCCCCCGGTTTTCCACTATTTCAATTTTCCTATAAATAGAACCTCCACAAAGAAGCCACCCCTAATGGTCCTTGGCATTTAGGTCCACTCGTGCAATCACCATCGCTGCTCCCTCTTGATGTCCTTCACAGCACATAGCTCACTGCACAGCGGTCCTTGTTGGCACTTTTCTCTCCTTATTGTCCAGCTCTTCCAAGGGAAGGATCTTAACTGTCCTGTTTACCCTATGTCTCTACACCTGACAAACCACTGACCTACAGTGAATAATAATTGAATGAACGAAAACAAGTGCTGCCATTTGCAGCATGGGTAGATCCTTGTCAAGAAGGTCAGCAGGAAACATGAATACTGTCAGTGGCCAATAAGTGCACACATCCCAAACCCAGGTGAGCCATACTCACTTTTGATCTACAAATTCAGTGATTTGGAGAAAAGATCCTACCAAAAGAGAACACTTTGAATGGTTCATGATTTAAAATATTGTGTAAAAGATCCTTTGGTCCAATATCATGGCTTACTCTGCAGCTTAGGACATTGTACTTAAAAATAATGAAAGAACAAAGAGTTATTCTCTGCCCAGAGAGCTCAGGAAAAAATACCTCCAGTGGCTCTAGTAATGCTTCCACCAATATTCACAGCTAATGATGAGTCACATCGCACTAGCTCCTCTTAAGACGATTTACCAAAGTTACTGCTATCAGAACACCCCCTGAGGGTGGCATTAATCACAGATGCAATGGGGTTAAGTACACAGTGTGGCTGCTTCATGGAGAATAGGGAAGCAAAAGTGGCTCTCAGGTAGGACCTACCCCATGCTGAAACATTTATACAGCTCAAGTAGGAAATTATTAGAATCCCCAGAGAGATTTCTAAGGAACTGGGTCTGAACCAGAAGGTACCAGCTACAGACCACCACCAGGAAGCAGATCAGCCTGTGGCTCACCAGCACCGGGTTGGGAATCAGATTTGGCTTCACGCCTAGCTCTGCTAACCATAGAACAGGGTGACCATGGTAAGTTACTTAACTTCTCTGACCCATACTCTTCTTATCTGAAATGAGGCTTGCAAGACCACCTACAACAAACATATATTGAATAAGCATGGGTTCGAGAAACCAGCTCTTTGGGTTCAAATATTGACTTTGCCAGGCTGCATGCTATTGGCCAGCATCTCTCTCTGGGCCTCAGTTTCCCTCACTGATAAAATGGGGACAATAATACTACCCTGCTATGAGTTTTAAAAAGAAAATATAAGCCCTAAGAGCATATAACATGATACACAGAACATAAGAAATGTTCAGAAAATGTCAGCAATTACATTTCTTATTTCTAGGCCATTCCAGGGTCCTGAGAATCTCCATGGGTTTAAACGCTAAAATAGGAGATTGAGAATGCCAGGAAGCAGCCTAGTGGGGGATCCTGCAGGTGATGTTAGAGTTTTTATTCTATCCCATAAACAAAAATGTTTAGGAATTTTAACATGAAAGTTGCACACTTCACACATTCCAGCAACTCTGAGTGCCAACTACTTTCTGGTTATGTGATACACTTCACTGGCATCCATTAGACACATATCCATAGGAGTCTGCTTCCTAAGCATGTGCCCCTGCTAGCATCCTATGATGAAGAAATCTCCTCATGAGGTTCCCTGCTGATCAGAGATGTCTTTGTCAAAATATCAAGAAAACAAAAGTGAGTGGGCATCTTCAAGAGCCAAAATTGATGGGGCATCTGGTGGCTCAGTGAGCTAAAAATCCAACTCTTGATTTTGGCTCAGGTCAAGATCTCATGGTCATGAGACCAAGCCCCAGATTGGGTTCTGTGCTGGGCAAAAAACCTGCTTGAGATTTTCTCTCCTTCTCCCTCTGCCCTTCCCCCTACCCCACTCACATGTTCTCTCTGTATCTCTCTCTCTCTCTCCCTCTCTCTCTCTCTCTCTCTCTCTCTCTCTCACACACACACACACACACACACACACACACACACACGAACCAGAATTGAGTGTGGCTCCTCCCAGGACACAGCAGGGAAGAATGGAGAGGATGGGGGTGGGGATGCTCCAATAGGATCTTGGTCTCTGTGAAAGCGACACTGGACTGGCAGAGGAAGAGGGTGTCACAAGGGACACTTGCTGGGTGTCCCTTGAAGCAGGGGATAATAAAGCAGGAGCAAAAAATAAGTGATTTTTTAAATAAATAAAGAAAGGCCAGCTCATGCCAGGTCCCCTGCAGCCTTAGAACAGAACATTTAGAGTTTTTTCCAAAACACTCTTAAAAGATAATTAACCTAATTTGGCATGTTACAAAGTCATTTTAAATCTCCATTTGGTGAATGAAATAATATATTCAGCAGCATGTGTGTGTTAGTGATAACTCCGTTTATCAAGGGCCAGAGGAGCCCAATCTTGAAGCAAGTGCCTCCCTATGAACCCGGGGGCTGGCAATTATCTCCTACCAGCCTTGCCACCTGTAATAAGTTTGCTCGTGATGTGGCCAGGGTTTTAAAATAATACTGGCTTTTCTGTAGGGCCTCCCATCCTTGGATCTCCAACCTGAGGATTTATACCTAAAAAGAAAGTTTAAATGAGGGGAATGGTCCATTCCTAAGCATATCTGCCATTAAGATAGGATTAAATCAAAGATTTCTTTCACTTTTTAAGTTTCATCCCCCCCAAAAAAGGTCATTTCATCTTTTCATTGTTATTTCAGATGTTTTAAAACTAATCCCATATTAATAAGCAAACCATTGGAGGCCACCTAGATGCATAAATTGTAATTATGTGATTCCCTTAATTAATTTTGACAGAGGATTTCACAACAAAGATCCCAAGCTAGTGGTGCTTTCCCCAGAAAAGCACTGTGCATGTAATCTTTATTCTCAGAGCTCTCTACTGAGAATGGAGATTTTGAAAGCCAGCCCCTATAACTACCTTGTTTACTAATAACAGGAACAAATAAGGACATTCCCAATGACATCAGAAGTCGCACTCAAACTGTCCCAATTCAAGTAAATGTAGCCCAGAGTTTACCACTGCTCATTAGCTTTACTTGTGGTAAGATTTGTAGGCAAAATAAAAACTAAATAGAGAGTCATTGACTGGATTACTGAGAAAAGTAGTGTATTACAAAGAAAGTAACAAACCAAGCCCCAGAGAGAACCCAAAAATGTTGCCCCACAGACTCGGAGTTCCTCCAGAGTGGAGCACATATTGTCTTCATGGCTGTACTTGCAGTGCACAGCACAGAGAATGGCCCATCGTGGGTCCCAAGGGTTGCTACACCTACTTACTCTCCGTCTCTATCATCTCAGCCAGGTGACATCCTCCCATGTCCCATCATTCGATTTCAGAAGCAGGAAATCCTTACCCATTCTCTCATAATCACTTGAGCTAAACCAACTAAACAATCCATTTACTCTACAAAAGCTTCTTACATTCTACCAACTGCTTTGGATTTTTACAGTTGGGTCTAGTAGATTCCATTCCATTTCTCTTCCCACTCACTCAGTCAGATGTCTGGGGACTTCCTGTGATAGAGCTGAATGGTCCCTGCCATTCCATGGGTGGCAGTTCTGAGACAGTCATCAGAAAGCTGGGCCTCTTGCAGGGGGACAAGAAAAGTAATTCCCGTCTGTGACTATCTCTTTTTCATCCCTATTCCTTGAATTGTTCATATTCTGAAATTCAAATGTGTATGTTGGATCTCTTATTCTGTGCCCAAGTAGTAGTAGCTACTTGTTTATAAACCTCACTTTTACCTGCCTGCAGGACATCTCATCTCTAAGCCTGGGCTCCAGTGTTTTACAAATTCTAGAATGTATACAGGTGACATGAGGATTTTGTTTAATTCAGTGGGATAGGGGCCGGACCCAAGATCTGCATTTCCAGAAAGCTCCCAGGTGCCACTACGCATCTAGTCTGCTCCCATACTGGGAGTAGTAGGGGCTTGTTCACACAGAGGGGGGTACTAAGTTTTCTAGTTACTGCTCAAGTAAACATAACATCTTGCTTCCTTTCTTCCCCTGAGGGTATCTTTTATTCTAATTTACAATCTCTTAGTATCACACTCTGATTTTGCCGGTGTTCCCCAGTACCCATAAAAACCAACACCACAACCCAAATTAGTTCCACATGGGAACACAGTCATAAAAGTAGACTCACTTTGCTCTTTCTCCATTTGTCATTTCAATCACCGAAGACACACAAATTAAAAAGATAGAGAGAGAGAAAACAATAAAGTACCTAATGCCCCTTGTTCACCTGTTTATCTGAAGGTGTTGATTACCTGGAGGTAATTTTTTTCTTGTAAAGTAATTTATTTTAAATAAAAAAAAAGGTCAGGCAGCTATTTCATTTATCACTATTACAAAGGAGTCTAACCCAGTGATGGAAAAAGGGAAGGAGAAATTAATTACAAGTCAGAAGCTGCAATAACACTCCGGGTAATTGTGACAAAAATTTTAAATTAACATTTCTGTCACTGAAAGAAGTTTGATTAATTTTACAATTGGAGATGCTATCGCCAGAATATTGGAGGGATCGGAGGACACCGCAGTTTTCAGTTTGAGATGTAGATGGCTTCTTTAAGGCTCAGAATGTATCTGCAAGGCACCTTCACACTTTATTAACAGCTCAATCAGTGCCATGCTGGAAATAATTAGCCAAGAAACCATGGAGTAAATAGATCTTGACTGGCAAACCATGTGAAAAGAAATACAAGCAATGAGCTTTTCTGTAGCTATAACAAAGCCGACCTTGTTTTCTGTGTTACAGAGTATCCTGGGAAGACCCTGTTATCACTGCAACGTTCCCTTCTGGAAATAAAACAACAAAACAGACAGCAGTTATACCTCTCCATTGGCATTCCCTGAAAGATTTTACTCTGGGGAGGGATGGGAGAGGACCCAAGGCCTAAACAATAGAAATTAAGAGAAAGGAAATGTTGAAAATGTTCTTGCAGTGATCTATGTAGTGCAGTGGTCTCAAACTAACACAATATCCAGTAGGACATATATTCCCAGGCACACAAACTCCAGGATCTTTACCTGTACTGATTCCTTTAGTCCTCAATAGGACCCTATAAAGTATATGTTATAATCATCTTCATTTTAGGAATACCCTATTTTTGTGGCTCAAGGAGGTTAAGAAACATACTGTGGATCACACACCTGGAAAATTGGTGAACAGATACTCATTCTCAGGCAATTTGGCTGCAGAACCTGCAATTCTAACCAGTGGTCAGCACACCACGTGCCAGGGACCAAACTCAGCTGGGCGTCAATTTTTGTAAATAAAGTCCCGTTGGAACACAACCATGCTCCTTTATTTATATATGGTCTATGGCTATGTTTCAGTATAATGACAGAGATGGGTTGTAACAGAGACCTGTGGCTCATAAAATCGAACATGTTTACTATCTGCCTGTATAGGTTAGGTTCACCAACTCTTGCTCTTAACCATGGTGCTGTTCTGTTCTTAGAAGATCTCTATAGTAACTCACAGCATCTAGAAAAGACTGGACAGTGACAGACACTCTGGGCCACTGAAAAAAACAAGTGGCAGGGGAACTGTGAAACAGGATTAGAAATTTGCTTGAAAGGGGATCCCTGGGTGGCGCAGCGGTTTAACGCCTGCCTTTGGCCCAGGGCGCGATCCTGGAGACCCGGGATCGAATCCCACGTCGGGCTCCCGGTGCATGGAGCCTGCTTCTCCCTCTGCCTGTGTCTCTGCCTCTCTCTCTCTCTCTGTGACTATCATAAATAAATTTAAAAAAAAAAAAAAAGAAATTTGCTTGAGAAACATGTATCTAACTTATTAAAAGCCCCTGATAATGCCATACAGCATTATATTCAATTTTGATGTAAAACCTATTATTCAACTTGTAGAAGAAAGTAGGAGAAATACAGTTGAGCCCGACAGTCAAAGGAGATGGTAGTTTCTAGAATGGATCACTGAGCTGTTGTCAGGATAGGAAACTTGGAAGTACAGCATTTGTCTCCCTCCACTGAGATCAACTGGAGGCTTGTGGACAATGACAGCTTGAGATTGCTGCTCACACCTATGTCTTTTGAGTTTGAGAACATGTAAGTACTTTCTAAACACACAGTATGGAAAAAAAAATACAAGAAGTTCTGGCTTGAAAAGTAAGCATACCTTTCCCAAGGTTGAGGACAACCTTGTCGTTGGCCCTCGAGCTCTCCATACCTGACTTGAGCTTCAGACAGTCTATGCTGTGGCCAGGTCCTGATGCCAGTGGTCTCATTAATGAGCACCACATGCAGTCTCTCCTTTGTGCTTCAGTTTCTACAGCTGGTTCCCTTCTGTGATGTAACAAGGGGCCAGAATCTAGAACTCTGTTTTTTTTTTTTTTTTTTTTTGCAAATACTTATATTTTTATTGTAGACCAGTGGCTTAAAAGGCTGGCTAGCCCATGAAGGCAGGGGGTGGTGGTGTAGTTGGCCTCACGGGATGGCTCAGGTCAGAGGGCTGTAGCAGCAGTAGAGCTGGGAAAAGATTCTGCTCAGAACAGGCCCCAGATTCCTCTGCAGTCGACCACACTTGATGGTGCTCAGCAGCATTTCCTGTTCCTTGGGGGTGACACAGGCGTCATAGGCGGCCAGGAGGCTGGCAGGGGTGCTGTACTGGCCCACTATGGCTGCTGCCTTCTCCCCACTCACTCCCCGCACCTGCATCAGCTGCCTGAGGAACACCTCCTGCACACACTGGGCCTTGTTCTTCATGGCTCCCGCGTTGAAGTCACTGAAGGTGAGGAGTGAGCAGAGAGGATGTGGGGAGGGCCCAGGCCTTGATTCAGGATCCCCTGAGGTTCCCCAGGGGCGACTGCGTAGGGTATGGCCCTGGTAGAGCCTCTGCAAGCCCAGCGTCAAGAGGGCCAGGTAGGCAGCTGACTCCTTGATGTCTGCTGTGCGCTTCACAAAGAAGCCATCGATGACCTGAGTGTTGGTGACAGCCTGCAGCAGCGTGCTCTCAGGAAGGCTAAGGTGGTGTGCAGAGCCATGCTCCTCCACCAGGTATACTCTGTGCCCCAGACCACAGCGCTTCAGCCGGAACTTCTGCTCTCGGAAGCGGCCTTGGGAAAGGTTGAGAGACATAGGTTGAGAGACAAACAGACAATTAGGAGAAGAGTAGAAATGTGGTGTTAATAGGTATTGACACTCAATAGAGGGGTGTGGTCTGAAATGGAAGCCTTGTGTAGCACAAGGTAGTGAAGGGGAGAGCATTGGGAGAGCAAGTTGACTGAAGAGATAAGCTTATGCACATTAAGCACATAAGGGCATTTACAACTATAGTTTATATAATCGAAGGAGAAAACTCACATGTTAAACAGCAGATGGCAAAGTAGTATTTAAAAGATAATTTCCAAGTTAAGAAGAAAAATCCAAGGAACTCAAAAGTGCTAGATGTTAAAATATATTTAAAATGTATGGTAACTCAAATCATTGCATTGACCTGAGAGTAGCTGGGTGGGATTAAATCTTGAAGAATGTATACAGTCAATACAGTCAGAAGGGAGCATTTAGATTCCTGAAGGAGATATGTCATAATTGGTACTTACATCCCTTCCCACCTCAAAATGCTAAATGCCTCCTCTCCTTATACTTCAAAGTAAACTCAGGCCAGTTAAGATGAAAAAAAAAATGAATCATAAGATCACAAAAGCAATATAGTTTACATTTATTCCCTTCTCGGCATAAGGTATTCAGAAAGCAAAGGAAGAGACTGTGAAAAAGATTTTAGAAATATTTGGCCTCATAAAAATAAAATAAAAATTTAATTGTTAAAATATAAAAGTCAGACAAAGGGCTATGAACTATCTGCTATGTTAATTAAGAGTTTATAAGATAATAAAAAATACTTTAATTACAGTGGGTGATACATAAAATGTGACAAAATAGAAAAAAATTAGAGGAAATACACAAAAATCCAGTGTGCCTAAGAGGAAAACACTTAAAAATTCATAGTTATCAGAAACAATCAAAATGTTTATGAGAATTAGGTACCCACTCTGACCAATCAAATTAACCATTACAAATCACCACTGCTCCTACCACTAGCAACATGCTGGTGAATTTAATCCAAGGGTCCTCCTCCAACAGTTGTAGATGATATAAACCCACAAAACTTGTAAAATAGCCCGATCAACATAGCAACTCTACCCTGAAGATTTTCTCCTAAGGGAAAAAATATCACAGATGTGCAAAAAGAGTTGAACGCAAGGGTAGTCCTGCCAGAAGAGTAAGCAAAAGTTAGAAAGGGAGAACACTCCAAATACCTAACAAAAGTATAGTTAAATAGGGTTTGGCACATCCATCCTGTAAAATCATGTGCAGTTCTAGAACTCCTCTTTTAAAAGATTTAAAGGCAAGGAAATACGGCAAATACGGTGTTGAGTAAAAAGTACTAACACCACAGTATGGGCAATAATATCCCTGATGTAGCAAAAAAAAGAAAACATACATATTCGTTTTTCCTCTTTATGCTTTCCCATATATTCCAAGCTTTTTTTTTTTTATTTTCAGAAAGCCTGAAATAGTTGCATAATCAGTACTGATAATTGTATTAAATGTTAACTTCCAAAGAGAATATGGGAACAAGGCAAAGTTGATCAGCTTTCCTAGGGACTCAGTCCTAGACTGAACACTGCCAACAGATAATCATGTTTTTATTGTGTATCTCAGTTTTAGGAGACTCAGACTCATGTTTTTTAATCATGTTTTTCTCTCCAACAGATAATCATGTTTTTATTGTGTATCTCAGTTTTAGGAGACTCAGTCTGGGGGAAAGTTCTGGATGGCCAGAGAGAGCATCTATAACCAACTAGTTACTAATATCACAGGTTAGCTTCATTAGAGTTAGGACTGCTGCCTGATTTCTCGGTCTGTCCTTCCTGCAGTGTAGTATTGCCTAGAAAAGACAGAAAGGTAGTGAGATGCCAAACTGATAAAAATCCAGGCCTTCAGAAGGCCTGAGACAGACACATATCCCTGCAAGCAAAGAAACCATCCTTGAAAAATTTCAGTGCATAGCCAGAGACCTCTTTGGAACCACCAGTACATCCTCCCTGAAGCCACCAGTACATCTTCCCTGGAGCCACCAGTACATCCACTCCAGACCCCAGGATCACAGTGCCATATATGAATCCCTGTCTGTGACTGGAAAAAAGCAAGCTGACATTTCGAGACAGAAAGTATTTCATAGCAAGCACGTACAGTGATTCTTCCTTCAAAAGCCATCAAAGGTAAAGACTCCATTAGAAGTGGTGTCACCGTATCCAATTCTCTCTCCCCTTTCTAAAAGCAGCAAGAAACGTTAAAAGGCAACGTGATAGAAAGCTTTTAGTTTGGATCTGTATACACTTCATACCTCTGATAGGAAGTGAGTTCCACCTTTGAAGGTGTGGGCTTCATGCAGAGAGGAGCTGAATTCATTCTCTACCACTACTCCACTTAGTCAAACCGTCTCTTTCTGCTCTGACTGGAAGGAGGAG